>NC_092087.1:84784446-85086766 GCF_045679555.1 Salvelinus alpinus | reverse complement strand
GTTGTATGGTAAGACTGCCAGTGGCAGTAATGTTACTGTAATGTTACAGTAATGTTACAGTAATGTGTTTGTATGGTAAGTCTGCCAGTGGCAGTGATGCTACAGTAATGTTACAGTAATGTTACAGTAATGTGTTTGTATGGTAAGTCTGTCAGTGGCAGTAATGTTACAGTAATGTTACAGTAATGTGCCTGTATGGTAAGTCTGCCAGTGGCAGTAATGTTACAGTAATGTGTTTGTATGGTAAGTCTGCCAGTGGCAGTAATGTTACAGTAATGTTACAGTAATGTGTCTGTATGGTAAGTCTGCCAGTGGCAGTAATGTTACAGTCATGTTATAGTAATGTGTCTGTATGGCTTATGGATGTGTTATAAAGCCCTTATGAATGTGTTATAAAGCCCTTATGGATGTGTTATAAAGCCCTTATGAATGTGTTATAAAGCCCTTATGAATGTGTTATAAAGCCCTTATGAATGTGTTATAAAGCCCTTATGGAGGTGCCTTTCAGAAGACTGCTACTGAATATTGTTACCACTGAGGCAGGAAAATAAGTCACTATAATTGCAATGTGTGTGTGTTTTCCGTGTGTTCTGTGTGTATATATTTATGTGTTTGTATGTGTGTGCAATTCCTCATATCGGAGCTGTGAAGTCAACATTATCATTGCCATGGAAACTATGACAGTGTGAAGGTGTGTATGCAGAAGCCTTGGATGCTTGGGGAGACCTTACGTTAGCAACCAGGTGCCACTGTTAATCACTGTCTTACCCAACACACTTGTACATACACGCACGTAGATATTCAAACAAGCATACACACGCAGACACGCAAGAGCACACACACACACACACACACACACACACACACACACACACACACACACACACACACACACACACACACACATATTTACACTTACACGTTACGCACATTCACACGCACATACACACACACTTCACCACATTTCCTTCAGTTAGAACTCAAGCCACTTAACATCCTCTCTCCCCCCCCTCTCTCTACGTCTCTCCCCCTCTCTCTCTCCCCCTTCCTCCCTCTCTTCCACTCTCTCTCCCTCCACTCTCTCTCTCTCCATCCTTCTCTCCCCCAATCTCTCTCTCTCTCTCCATCCTTCTCTCCCCCTCTCCCTCCCTCTCTCCTTCTTCCCCCACTCCCTCTCTCCCTCTCCCTCTCCGTCCTTCTCTCCCCCTCTATCTCTCCTCCACTCTCTCTCCCTCCCTCTCTCTTGCCCTCTCCCTACCACTCTCTCTCCCCCAACTCTCTCTCCCCCTCTGTCTGTTTTCTCTCCCTCTTCAGTTGTTACTGTTCATATCAACACAAAAGAAAAACAGGGACACACTTTTCACATCACCAGTCAACACTCACATCCCCTCTTTCTTCTCCTCCCTCCTTCCCACTATCTTTTTCCTTTTCACACACTCCTTCCTTCGCTCTGCAACTCTCTCTCTCCCTCTCCATCTCTTTCTACCACTGTTGACAATGGTATTTCTGTGAACTAGGGTCTGACTAAGAGAGGAGGAAGGTTTCCCTCTGTTTTGTCAGAGGAACCGAGGGAGCAGAGGATCAAGGCTGAGAGGTGAAACACAGAACAACAAGATAATAACTTATACTGTCTTCTGTCCAGCACGTGTCATCAACCAACTCATATAACCACTAATGAGGTGGTTAAAGAGGGTCGGCCCGGCCGGCTGTGTCAGTAGGAGGGAAGTGTATGTGGAAAGTGTGTGTGTGTCCAGTGTTTTCGACCTCCACAGACAGGAAGTGGTACCTTAGCGACGGGATGAAAACACAGGAAGTGCAAACAGCATGCCTGACATTCCTGCATTGTCTCACACACACACACATACACACACACAAACACCGAAGCAGGACAATGGCCGACACACACACAGTTTCACATCAAGACACAAAATGTTCTCAAAAGAAACGAGTCTCTCAAATGGCTGAACACACACATGTCAATTACAAAGCTTTACAAACAGTGTGTGTGTGTGTGTGTGTGTGTGTGTGTGTGTGTGTGTGAGCCTGAAATGCCAGATTTCTGTCACCACACAAATATTAGGTGATCCTACCATACAACAAAATGCACAAATCAAATCAATTCAAACTTTATTTACACAGCACATTTCAGACATGGATGCAACACAATGCGCTTCACAGGGAGAAAACATGTAAATAAAAAAACAATGAATAAAACATAGATATTTACTACACAACAAACACCAGAGGATAAAAACGAAAGAATAACAGTAAAAACTGAAAGAATAAAACCCCCCTGAGGAAAAGCAGAGCTGAAAAGGTGTGTTTTAAATATGTCCCCAGGTTCGGCCCCCTTCAGGTTCTCTGGCAGGCAACTAAAGGCTGCCTCTTGGTCCTAGGCTTTGGGATAGTTAAAAGGCCAGAGGACCTGAGGAACCTACTGGGTACATAACTTAAAAGCATGTCTGACATTTATTGGGTTGCACAATCGTGGGTTGATTTAAAAACCAATAGAAGAATCTTAAAATGAATTCTAAAACTCACAGGCAGCCAGTGCAGAGGCTTTAAAACCGGTGTAATGTGTGCTCTCTGTCTGGTCTTGGTCAGTACCCGTGCTGCAACATTCTGTATGTTTTGCAGTTGACCAATGGCTTTCTTGAGTAGACCAGACAGGAGAGCATTACAGTAGTCAAGCATGCTTGTAATAAAAGCATGGAAGAGTCTCTCTGTATCAGCCTGAGAGAGGAACGGCCACACCTTGGCAATGTTCCTCAGGTGGTAAAAAGCTATTTTGGTCACATTCCTAATGTGTGATTCAAAATTAAGTTCATAATCTAAACTGACACTTCAGTTTTTTAACTGGTGTTTTATTTTTATTGCTGGTTAATAAAAATGCAAGGCCAGATTCTCTCTCTGTGTTTTGGCTCTAACAATAAATACCTCAGTCTTGCCTTAATTTTAATGTGGTCTTGTCACGGTTTACTAGGAGTGGTGGGTAGGAGTCAGGCGCAGAGAGCAGAGGGTTCAGTGATTATTAGTTTATTTTCTCCGGCACAAAACGGTCACGCCAAATACAGGGCGCATAAACACTGACCAGCCCAAACACAGGGCGCATAAACACTGACCAGCCCAAACACAGGGCGCATAAACACTGACCGGCCCAAACACAGGGCGCATAAACACTGACCAGCCCAAACACAGGGCAAACGAGCCGGAGAACAAACGAAAACGCATCCACAACCGACAGAGAACACAAATAATCCCCCACAAACCTAGGCGTGCCTAACAGGCTTAAATACACCAAAAATCAAGAAACAAAAAGGAACAGGTGCAACTAATAAGACTAAACTAACAGAAAAGGAAAAAGGGATCGGTGGCGGCTAGTAGACGGCAAAGACGACCGCCCGAGGACCAGAGACACGTGCGCGGCGCGTGTGGCAGAATAGATCAGTGTGTCATCGATGTACACTACCACCCCCTGCATGTGCAGGTTTCTGAGAATCTCGTCTACGAAAGATTGGAAAACGGCTGGAGCATTCTTCAACCCATACGGCATGATGAGGTACTCATAATGGCCCGATGTGGTACTAAATGCGGTCTTCCACTCATCTCCCCCCCCGGATACGCACCAGATTATACGCACTCCTAAGGTCCTGTTTTGTGAAGAAACGCGCCCCGTGAAATGATTCCACCGCCGTGGCGATGAGAGGTAGCGGGAACTAAACCCCATTGTGATGGAATTTAGACCTCTATAATCAATGCACGGATGCAGACCTCCCTCCTTCTTCTTCACAAAAAAGAAGCTTGAGGAGACGGGTGACGTGGAGGGCCGAATGTACCCCTATCCCAGAGATTCAGTGACGTATGTCTCCATAGCCACTGTCTCCTCCTGGGACAACGGGTACACGTGACTCCTTGGAAGTGCAGCGTTCTCCAGGAGGTTTATCGCTCAGTACCCTCGTCGATGGGGTGGTAATTGGGTCACCTTCTTCTTACAGAAGGCGATAGCCAAATCGGCATATTCAGAGGGAATGCGCACAGTGGAAACCTGGTCAGGACTCTCCACCGTCGTCGCACCGATGGAAACTCCTCTGCACCTACCTGAACACTCCTCTGACCAGCCTCGGAGAGCCCCCTGTCTCCACGAAATCACCAGATTGTGATGAGCCAGTCAGGGAATTCCCAGCACCACTGGAAAAGCAGGTGAATCAAAAAGGAAGAGACTAATCCGCTCCTTATGATTCCCCTGCGTTACCATGTCCAGTGGAACCGTGGCCTCCTTGACCAGCCCTGACCCTAATGGTCGGCTATCTAAGGCGTGCATGGGGATAGGTTGGTCTAACGACACCAGGGGAATCCCTAGCCTTAACGCAAGCCCACAATCCATAAAGTTCCCAGCTGCGCCTGAATCGACTAGCGCCTTATGCTGTAGAGAGGGAGACAAAACTGAAAAAGAAATTAGCAAAAACATATGGCCGACAGGAGGCTCTGGGTGAGTCTGGCTCTGACTCACCTGGGGTGAACGAGGAGTGCTCTGCCTGCCATCCCGACTCCCAGACGAGCTCCTCTAGCACCGATCGGCAGTGTGTCTTCTCCGACCACACCCGGTGCAGGAGGAGCCTCCTCCTCCGGTCCCCCTCGATGCGGCCCCCCCTAACTCCATGGGGATTGGAGCAGGAGGGCCTGGATGTGGAATCGACAGGGCCCGTTCTGGACGCCCACGGACAGCCAGCAGGTTGTCCAGTCGAATGGACATGTCGATCAGTCCGTCGAGGGAGAGGGTGGTGTCCCGACACGCTAGCTCCCTGCGGACGTCCTCCCGGAGGCTACAACGATAGTGGTCCATCAATGCCCTGTCGTTCCACCCCGCCCCTGCGGCCAAGGTCCGGAACTCCAGTGCAAAGTCCTGCGCGCTCCTCGTCTCCTGTCGCAGGTGGAACAGCCGTTCACCCGCCGATCGACCCTCTGGTGGGTGGTCGAACACGACCCGGAACCGGCGACTGAACTCGGGGTAGTGATCCCTCGCCGAGTCTGGGCCATTCCACACTGCGTTGGCCCACTCCAGGGCTCGACCCGTCAGACAGGAAACGAGGATGCTCACGCTCTCCTCCCCCGAGAGAGTCGGACGAACGGTAGCCAGGTACAACTCCAGCTGTAGTAGGAACCCCTGGCACCCAGCCGCCGTTCCATCGTACTCCCTGGGGAGCGCCAGACGCAGGGCACTGGATCCGGACGCTGGAGGAGGGGTAGGTGGTGCTGGTGGAAGAGGCGCTGGAGGTGAGGTAGGGAGGCCACTCCTCTCCCATCGGTCCATCCTCTCCATCATCTGGTCCATAGCCGACCCAATCCGGTGGAGAATGGTTGTGTGATGTAGGACCCTCTCCTCCATCGATGGGAGAGGAGGTGCGGCTGCTCCTGCTGACTCCATACACAAAAGGTGCGGGATTCTGTCACGGTTTACTAGGAGTGGTGGGTAGGAGTCAGGCGCAGAGGGTTCAGTGATTATTAGTTTATTTTCTCCGGGCACAAAACGGTCACGCCAAAAACAGGGCGCATAAACACTGACCAGCCCAAACACAGGGCGCATAAACACTGACCAGCCCAAACACAGGGCGCATAAACACTGACCTGCCCAAACACAGGGCGCATAAACACTGACCGGCCCAAACACAGGGCGCATAAACACTGACCAGCCCAAACACAGGGCGCATAAACACTGACCAGCCCAAACACAGGGCGCATAAACACTGACCGGCCCAAACACAGGGCGCATAAACACTGACCGGCCCAAACACAGGGCGCATAAACACTGACCAGCCCAAACACAGGGCGCATAAACACTGACCAGCCCAAACACAGGGCAAACGAGCCGGAGAACAAACGAAAACGCATCCACAACCGACAGATAACACAAATAATCCCACAAACCTAGGCGGGCCTAACAGGCTTAAATACACCAAAAATCAAGAAACAAAAAGGAACAGGTGCAACTAATAAGACTAAACTAACAGAAAAGGAAAAAGGGATCGGTGGCGGCTAGTAGACCGGCAAAGACGACCACCGAGCACCGCCCGAACAGGCAGGGGAGCCACCTTTGGTGGGAGTCGTGACAGGTCTGTGTGTAGCTTGTGTAGAGGAGTCAGGCGCAGGACAGCAGATGTGAGTAAATAAACGTAATTTACTCAAAATAGACAAATACAATACAATAAAGCGAGCCCACATAACGGACCGTATTACATACAAACAATTACTCACAAACAAACATGGGAGAACAGAGGGTTAAATAATGAACAAGTAATTGGGGAATTGAAACCAGGTGTGAAACCAGGTGTAAGACAAAGACAAAACAAATTGTCACGACTTCTACCGAAGTCAGCCCCTCTCCTTGTTCGAGCGGCATTCGGCGATCGACATCACCGGCTTTCTAGCCATCGCCGCTCCATTTTTCATATATCCATTTGTCTTGTCTTGTTTCCATACACACCCGGTTTTTATTTCCCCAATTAAGCTACTTGTATTTAACCCTCTGTTTCCCATCATGTGTTGTGTGTAATTGTTTTCATGTTAGGTGGTGTTAGTTTACGCGCTCTACTTTTATGTTCCGTTTTTTGAGCGTGTTTGTTTCATGTAGTGCTCTCGTTTTTTGGAACTATAATAAAGTGGGCCTGTTCATTATAATCTGCTCTCCTGCACTTGACTTCGCCTCCAATACACCATCCTGACACAAATGAAAAGTGGATCGGCGATGGCTAGAAGGCCGGTGACGTCGACCGCCGAACGCCGCCCGAACAAGGAGAGGGACCGACTTCGGCGGAAGTCGTGACATTTATTTAGGAAGTTGTGAGCCATCCAAGTATTTAAATCACTAATAATTTATCAGTGGAGCTAAAATCCTCTGGTGACACAGAAATGCAAAGTTGTGTGTTGTCTGCGTAGCAGTGAAAATCAATGATGTGCTTTCTGATAACGCTGCCAAGGGGTAACATATATGAACTGATCAGTACCTGACCCAAAATCGAACCGTGCGGAATGCCACATGTAATATCTACAGTATTTTCTCTGTTATGTTCACCAAGGGTGACAAACTTTTGACCAGTTAAATAGGTCCTAAACCAACATAGAATTGGACCGGAGAGGCCAACCCACCTTTCTAATCTGCCCAGAAGGACATCATGGTCAACAGTGTCGAATACAGCACTTAAATCCAAGAGTACAAGGACTGAGAGCTGTTTGGCATCTGCCTTGGCTTTAAGATCATTTATCACTTTTACTAAGGCTGTCGCTGTGCTGTGGTGGGCATGAAAACCAGATTGCACTTTAAAAAAAAAAAAATTCTGTTGAATTTATTTAAATCCAGAATTGTACTTAAGAATGGAAGGTTGGAGATTGGCTGAAAATTGCCATTAACTGAAGAATCTAGATTCCTTTTCTTCAGAAGGGGTTTCACCATAGCAGTTTTTAGCGTAGCGGGGAAAGTGCCTGTCAACAGGGAGTGATTAACAACAGCTTGTAATTAAAAAGTATTTTGAAGAAGGTGGTAGGGATAGGCAGGTAGAAGGCTTAAGTTGGGATATCACTTTCCTGAGCATGTCTGTGTCAACCAGGTAAAATAACTCCGTAGTGCCTTTGCGTGGTAGGCTAGGGAACATATCATCACACTTCTCATTGGTCTTGCTTGACTGATACCCAGCCTAATTAAGCAAGGCCCGAGGAGGTGTGGTATAAGAACAGCCCTTAGCCATGGTATATTGGCCATATATCACAAACCCCCTGAGCTGCCTTATTACTATTAGAAACTGGTAACCAATGTAATTCGAGCAGTAAAAATAAGCGTTTTGTCATACCCGTGGTATACGGTCTGATATACCACGGCTGTCAGCCAATCAGCAATCAGTGCTCGACCCACCCAGTTTATAATGTGTGTTATCTTATCTCTGAAATATGCCGCAAACTCATCACAATTAGATGTAGAGGAAAGTTTACATAGGTTTGCGGGGTTAGGATTTAGCAGGCCGTCAATGGTCAAGAAGAGGACTGTTCTCCCGGGTGGCGCAGTGGTCTAGAGCACTGCATCGCAGTGCTATGCTGCGCCACCAGAGTCTGGGTTCGCGCCCAGGCTCTGTCGCAGCCGGCCGCGACCGGGAGGTCCGTGGGGCGACGCACAATTGGCTTAGCGTTGTCCGGGTTAGGGAGGGTTTGGCCGGTAGGGATATCCTTGTCTCATCGCGCTCCAGCGACTCCTGTGGCGGGCCGGGCGCAGTGTGCGCTAACCGAGGGGGCGGGTGCACGGTGTTTCCTCCGACACATTGGTGCGACTGGCTTCCGGGTTGGAGGCGCGCTGTGTTAAGAAGCAGTGCGGCTAGGTTGGGTTGTGCTTCGGAGGACGCATGACTTTCGACCTTCGTCTCTCCCGAGCCCGTACGGGAGTTGTAGCGATGAGACAAGATAGTAATTACTAGCGATTGGATACCACGAAAATTGGGGAGAAAAGGGGATAAAATTTATTTTAAAAAAAAAATAATAAAAAATTAAAAAAAAGAAGAGGACTGTTGATTTATTCTGGCTTTTCTAATTGCCTTGTTATATATGCTAAGTTGCTCTCTCAGAATATCATAATGGACCTGAAACTTTAGTTTCCTCACTAATCCATGGGGTTTTCTGTTTGGATGTGGCCTTTTTCAACTTTACTGGAGCTATGGCATCAATGGTTGCCCTTAATTTGCTATTAAAGTTATCACCTAAATCATCAGAAGAGGAAGGCAGAATAGGTGATGTTGTGTTCATACACAATTAAATCTGTAGCAAGTTCAGGTAAGATAGCATTTCTTAATAATGCGTTCAGTATTGCCCTGTGCTAAGGGAAATAATGTTGTAGAAAATACACAGGGGTGATCAGATTAAACAACATCAATAATAGGGAATATGTCAATAGAAAGCCCCTTGGTAATAACCAGGTCCAGAGTATGGCCGTGGTTATGGGGGGGCCCAGTAACATGTTAGATAAAGTCCATAGAGCTCAAAATATTCCTAAACTCAATGGCCTTGGAGTCAGTCTCTTTGTCAACATGAATATTAAAATCGCCTAACACAATTACTTCATCATAGTTCTCGAGGACAATAGACAACAGAAATCAGCAAAGCAAGTGGTGCATTGCTTTGGTGGCCTATACAGGGTTATAGCCAGCACTGGTGGCTGACATTTAAACAGTATAGCATGACACTCAAAAGATCAAAAATCGCCAAACGAAATGTCCTTACAGCTAAGAGCATTACTAAAAATAGAGGCTGTTCCCCCATGCCTTGAAAAGCTGTAGTCTGGGGGAGACTTCAATGGGAGTGGCACTACAATCTGAAGATAGGCATGTTTCAGTGAGAAACATACAATCAACTTTGTGCTCAATAATGAGGTCATTCACGAGAAAGGTTTTTCCTAGTGATTCCTCTAACATTTAAAAACACCATATTCAATAAGTGTGGGCCACTCTGCCCCTGGGGCATCAGCCTCGGTGATGGAATAACAACCAAATTATTAACGTTCCAGCCATGTTTTCTGACAGTCTCCAATCTATCAGAATTGTAGGAGATGACAGTTTGTATAAACTCACTAGAAGGCAGAGTTGGAGGAACATAAATTAGGTTACTCACTATAACCATAGTGCCACTTCTACGGGAGGTGAAATGCTTTCCAAGTCCTCTGTTGATTATTCTGACAGGGAGGACTAGGGCACTGCCAGACCCTGTCCGTCAGTCTGACAGGGAGGACTAGGGTACTACCAGACCCTGTCCGTCAGTCTGACAGGGAGGACTAGGGCGCTACAGACCCTGTCCGTCAGTCTGACAGGGAGGACTAGGGTACTACCAGACCCTGTCCGTCAGTCTGACAGGGAGGACTAGGGTACTACCAGACCCTGTCCGTCAGTCTGACAGGGAGGACTAGAGCACTACCAGACCCTGTCCGTCAGTCTGACAGGGAGGACTAGAGCACTACCAGACCCTGTCCGTCAGTCTGACAGGGAGGACTAGAGCACTACCAGACCCTGTCCGTCAGTCTGACAGGGAGGACTAGGGTACTACCAGACCCTGTCCGTTAGTCTGACAGGGAGGACTAGAGCACTACCAGACCCTGTCCGTCAGTCTGACAGGGAGGACTAGGGTACTACCAGACCCTGTCCGTCAGTCTGACAGGGAGGACTAGAGCACTACCAGACCCTGTCCGTCAGTCTGACAGGGAGGACTAGAGCACTACCAGACCCTGTCCGTCAGTCTGACAGGGAGGACTAGGGTACTACCAGACCCTGTCCGTTAGTCTGACCTCAACTAAAGCCTCCCCGTCAGTCTGACAGGGAGGACTAGGGTACTACCAGACCCTGTCCGTCAGTCTGACAGGGAGGACTAGGGTACTACCAGACCCTGTCCGTCAGTTGCTGGAAATAATCTTGGAACCCCTGAGGTTAGGGTGAATCAAATCAAATCAAAGGTTATTTATCACATGCGCCGAATACAGGTGTAGACCTTACAGTGAAATGCTTACTTACAAGCCCTTAACCTACAATGCAGATTTAAGAAATTCCCTAAAAAGTAAGAGATATGCTGTGTGTTCTTAATGTCGTCATTCAGCCACAACTCCGTGAAACATAAGATATTACAGTTTTTAATGTCCCGTTGGTAGAATAAACATGCTTTCAGTTCGTCCCATTTATTTTCCAGCGATTGAACGTTAGCTAGCAGGACAGAAGGCAAGGGCAGATTAGCCGCTCGTCGCCTGATGCTCCCAAGGCATCCTGATCTCTTTCTGCGAAACCTACGTTTCCTTTTCCAGTGAATCACGGGGATCTGGGCCTGGTCGGGTGTCTGTAGTAGTATATACCTCCCGCCCGACTCATTGGAGAAGAACTCTTCATCTAGTTCAAGGTGAGTAATCACAATTCTGATGTCCAGAAGCTCTTTTCGGTCATAAGAGACGGTAGCAGCAACATTATGTACAAAACAAGTGAGGAACAACGCAAAATAGCACGGTTGGTTAAGAGCCGCTAAGACGGCAGCCATCCCTACGGCGACGTCTTAATCGTACCTTTTAAAAAGTGCTGGTTGCTCCCACAACAAATCAACTTGTCACATAGTGTAATTACAGTCTTAGTAGAATGTTTTATGTCTGCATAATGCATATCCAGCCACCACTATACCGTGATATCAAGATGACCTCAACTAAATCCTTCCACCATTTTAGATTTAACTCATCCCTAAACCTCCCTTTTCACTGGTTGGCTATGTTCCACCATCCCTCCCTCCCTTCCTCCCTCCCTCCACTTCGCCTGGCATGACCTCGTTTACTCCCTCCCTCTCTCTATATTTCTCTCTTTTTTTCTCTCTCCTTCCCTCCCTCCCTCTATTTCTCCCTCCCTCTATCTCTCTCTCTCTTCCTCCCTCTGTCTCTCTCTCTCATTTTCCCCAGCTTGGCTTGAGGATGACGTTATTTAGTTGGCTTAGATAGCTTAGTGCCAGGCCGGCGTGTTCCTCGGTCCTCCTCCTCCTCTCTTCCCCTCCCTCCGTTCTTCCCTTGTTCTGTCCTGACAGACTGATCTACAGCGGGTATTATCTCTCCATTATCCCTACATCCCACACTCATTTATCTAACTTCTTTCTTTCTTTCCATGTGAATATTAATCAGAAGTAAGACAAGCCTAATCACTGGGCCATATTAGGACACAGTCCATCACACACACACACACACACACACACACACCACAGAAACACATCCATTAATCTCCTTTCTTCTAACACATTACTGTACAGAAGCACATTTCACTCCAGAAATATTGCGAAAAGAGAAAAACTGAAGAAAGAACAGTCTCTTTCTTCCTCCCTCCAAGTGCCTCCTCTCTTCCAGATCTTGATTGTGAATCGTAGCCCTGGGGAAGATGGAGGGAGGACGAAGAGATGAGAGAGGGATGAAAGGAGTAGAAGAGAGAAAGATCAGAGCCAGTGAGCAGAGAACAGGAATGTGTTGCCATGGGGGCAGGAGGAGAAGAAAGGGGCATCTCCATAGGACACAGAAGACCTCAAATGTCCCCAGAGAGGGTGCAACGTAGAAGGGGGAGATGGTGGGGTGGCTTGGAGAGATGTAGGGATGAGAGGTTGCTGTAGTAAGGAAATGAAACAGCGTGCTGTGTATGTGTCTGTGTGTCTGCCTAGGAGGACTGTAACGGACCCAGCTGTTTCACGCCTGTCCAGATGTGAGAGAGCGAAAGAGGGAGAGAGAGAGAGTGAGTGAGGGAGAGAGAGAGAGAGCGAGCGAAAGAGAGGGAGAGAAAGAGTGAGAGCGAGCGAAAGAGAGGGAGAGAGAGAGTGAGGGAGAGAGAGAGAGAGAGAGAGAGTGAGGGTGAGAGAGAAAGAGAGAGAGAGTGGGGGAGAGAGAGAGAGAGAGTGGGGGAGAGAGAGTGGGGGAGCGAGAGAGTGAGGGAGCGAGAGAGTGAAAGACAGAGAGAGAGAGAGAGCGAAAGAGAGGGAGAGAGAGAGAGTGAGGGAGAGAGAGCGAGTGAGTGAGGGAGAGAGAGAAAGACAGAGAGAGAGAGAGCGAAAGAGAGAGAGAGGCATGGTGTGTGGGGAGAGAGAAATTCAAGGAAACATTCATAGGCCTACATATTTTTCATAGAAAGAGAAACACACAATGAACAGCTGAACGGCTGTTCCCAGTACCACAAAGCAAGTGAACAACATCTTTCATTAGACACAGATCTAGGATCAGCTTCCACTTCACCAATCACAATATTATTAACCATTAGTGAGAAATAATGCAGAACTGACCCAAGATCAGCGTCTAGGGGCAACTTCACTCTACACCCTACTAAGATAATGGACGTTTTTGAAACACAAAGATCTCTTCTCACTCATGGGGTGGTAATAGTGACTGTTAAGAGAAAGAGAGACAACTCTTTCCTCCCCAAAGGATTTAGTGATGAGGATGTTTGAAAGAGGAAGGTGAACCTTTCTTACAGTATTGCAACAATGTTGATAGGGGTTTAAGGATCCTGTCTGCATCCCAAATGACACTCTATCCCTGACATAGTGCACTACTTTTGAACAGGGCCCACAGGGCCATTTGGAAATGAAACTCTGTCTCAGCGTTAACTCCAAACAGTGTGAACTTGTTCTAGATGTGTGTGAGTGTGCATATCTTTTCCAGGATGTTTGGAGAGTGAAAGGGAGCCCTCTTTGAGTGTGATAGTGTTGATAGGGGTTCTAGATCTAGAAAACAGTACCAGCATTCACCTCTATGCTCTCCTCACTACACACGCTTGGTTGAGAGAATGCCAAGAGGGTGGCTGCTTGAAGAATCTCAAAAATAAAATATATTTAGATTTTTTTAACACTTTTTTGGTTACTACATGATTCCATATGTGTTATTTCATAGTAGTGATGTAGAAAATAGTAAAAATAAAGAAAAACCCTTGAATGAGTAAGTGTCCAAATTTTTGACTGGTACTGAACACACGCCTTAATGCAGCTGCTTGCTTTCCACAGTGTGGAGGAAAGCTAGCCTGAGGTAAACCTTCACACACACGCCACTGAGCGCCACTCCAGTTATCAATCCTTTCAATGGTGCCCTGCTCCAGAGAGGAAAGCAAGTCACAGTTCCCCAGTCACGTGGTGCGTACGCTCCCTCTGGATGGCAGAATCGCAACAAATCTACACGATTCCACTTTCCCCGACCCAGCATTCCCCAACCACTTCTCCACCCAACCTGAAATCACTTATGGATCAGCCAGAAGGCAAGGACCCATTCTCTCCAAAAACCTCACTGCGACTGGGGAATAAAGGACTTCCTCACCATCGGGACGAGGCTCAAACTAGGTGTTCTTCACCGCACCTGCTACCGCAGTTAATTCATCCTCATCCTCATCATGTTCAATCCCCTTCTGCAGCACTCCATATTTACTCCATATTTACTCCATATTTACTCCATATTTACTCCATATTTACTCCATATTTACTCTTAAGATGTTCCACTTTCTTCTTTTTTTCCTGCAAGCCTTCTTCTCACCCTCTATTGGTTCCCCTGACTCCATCTCCAACTCCCACAACCATTCGGGCGTAAGCACCAAATTGTAACTCATCCCGATATGGAATTGGTCAATACTTCATGCTTTCTCTTTGCTCGGGCTCTGTCTCAGCCAATCAGAAGAACTCCTTAAAAGGTCAGATGAATATATTACTTTTTGGTATCTGTGTGTTCTGGTTCTTTCTCCTATGTTGGTCAGACCTTAACCTGACTCACTCTACTGCCTTCTGCTGGTCTAGGGAGACACAGCACCAAGAGTCAGACCTTAACCTGACTCACTCTACTGCCTTCTGGTGGTCTAGGGAGACACAGCACCAAGAGTCAGACCTTAACCTGACTCACTCTACTGCCTTCTGCTGGTCTAGGGAGACACAGCACCAAGAGTCAGACCTTAACCTGACTCACTCTACTGCCTTCTGGTGGTCTAGGGAGACACAGCACCAAGAGTCAGACCTTAACCTGACTCACTCTACTGCCTTCTGCTGGTCTAGGGAGACACAGCACCAAGAGTCAGACCTTAACCTGACTCACTCTACTGCCTTCTGGTGGTCTAGGGAGACACAGCACCAAGAGTCAGACCTTAGCCTGACTCACTCTACTGCCTTCTGGTGGTCTAGGGAGACACAGCACCAAGAGTCAGACCTTAGCCTGACTCACTCTACTGCCTTCTGGTGGTCTAGGGAGACACAGCACCAAGAGTCAGACCTTAACCTGACTCACTCTACTGCCTTCTGGTGGTCTAGGGAGACACAGCACCAAGAGTCAGACCTTAACCTGACTCACTCTACTGCCTTCTGGTGGTCTAGGGAGACACAGCACCAAGAGTCAGACCTTAACCTGACTCACTCTACTGCCTTCTGGTGGTCTAGGGAGACACAGCACCAAGCGTCAGACCTTAACCTGACTCACTCTACTGCCTTCTGGTGGTCTAGGGAGACACAGCACCAAGAGTCAGACCTTAACCTGACTCACTCTACTGCCTTCTGGTGGTCTAGGGAGACACAGCACCAAGAGTCAGACCTTAGCCTGACTCACTCTACTGCCTTCTGGTGGTCTAGGGAGACACAGCACCAAGAGTCAGACCTTAGCCTGACTCACTCTACTGCCTTCTGGTGGTCTAGGGAGACACAGCACCAAGAGTCAGACCTTAACCTGACTCACTCTACTGCCTTCTGGTGGTCTAGGGAGACACAGCACCAAGAGTCAGACCTTAACCTGACTCACTCTACTGCCTTCTGGTGGTCTAGGGAGACACAGCACCAAGAGTCAGACCTTAACCTGACTCACTCTACTGCCTTCTGGTGGTCTAGGGAGACACAGCACCAAGCAGTCAGACCTTAACCTGACTCACTCTACTGCCTTCTGGTGGTCTAGGGAGACACAGCACCAAGAGTCAGACCTTAACCTGACTCACTCTACTGCCTTCTGGTCGTCTAGGGAGACACAGCACCAAGCATCAGACCTTAACCTGACTCACTCTACTGCCTTCTGGTGGTCTAGGGAGACACAGCACCAAGAGTCAGACCTTAACCTGACTCACTCTACTGCCTTCTGGTGGTCTAGGGAGACACAGCACCAAGAGTCAGACCTTAACCTGACTCACTCTACTGCCTTCTGGTGGTCTAGGGAGACACAGCACCAAGAGTCAGACCTTAGCCTGACTCACTCTACTGCCTTCTGGTGGTCTAGGGAGACACAGCACCAAGAGTCAGACCTTAACCTGACTCACTCTACTGCCTTCTGGTCGTCTAGGGAGACACAGCACCAAGAGTCAGATCTTAACCTGACTCACTCTACTGCCTTCTGGTGGTCTAGGGAGACACAGCACCAAGAGTCAGACCTTAACCTGACTCACTCTACTGCCTTCTGGTGGTCTAGGGAGACACAGCACCAAGAGTCAGACCTTAACCTGACTCACTCTACTGCCTTCTGGTGGTCTAGGGAGACCCAGCACCAAGAGTCAGACCTTAACCTGGCTCACTCTACTGCCTTCTGGTGGTCTAGGGAGACACAGCACCAAGAGTCAGACCTTAACCTGACTCACTCTACTGCCTTCTGGTGGTCTAGGGAGACACAGCACCAAGAGTCAGACCTTAACCTGACTCACTCTACTGCCTTCTGGTGGTCTAGGGAGACACAGCACCAAGCGTCAGACCTTAACCTGACTCACTCTACTGCCTTCTGGTGGTCTAGGGAGACACAGCACCAAGCGTCAGACCTTAACCTGACTCACTCTACTGCCTTCTGCTGGTCTAGGGAGAACCAGCACCAAGAGTCAGACCTTAACCTGACTCACTCTACTGCCTTCTGCTGGTCTAGGGAGAAACAGCACCAAGAGTCAGACCTTAACCTGACTCACTCTACTGCCTTCTGCTGGTCTAGGGAGACCCAGCACCAAGAGTCATCTCCCCCTCGGCCAGCCAGATAGTACCAGTCGGCCGGTCAAATGGGACCAATCGGCCGGCCAGATGGGACCAGACCAGCTATCTGGCCTGCCGGACCTAGCTATGGACCCAGCTATCTGGCTGGACCCATCTTACTTTATTGTCCCCATGAGGACATGTTGTTGCAGTATCATGTACGCGTTTAAAGTGGCAATTAAATACAGTAGAAAACAAATTGACAACACAACATTCATAACAATTATATACCAATAAAAGGAGACTAGCCCGCTGGCCATACTGGGTCTATAGGAACATTAGCCTGAGCTGTTTAGGAGGGATATCACACCTGGCACAATTGATTGTCTAGTTCTGTTTTTCATGCCAGGAGGTGCCCTATACCTGCACTCAGAGGCGAGTAGTTCAAAGTCTGGGTACAGGGGGTGGCTTGGAGCCTGACTGAGGGCCCTGACCTTAATGATCTCATCCAAGTCTGTCTGTTTGACTCCAAGTACCTTGCTTGCAGTGTTGATAATCCTTCTCAGCATATTTTTCTGTCTGACAGTGGCATTGCCAAACCAACAAAGAATACAAAAAGTTTAAATACTCTCAATGGAAGATTTGTAAAACAGAGTCAGCATAGTACAGTCAACATTAAAAGGTTCCAGCTTTTTGAGAAAGTATAGTCTCTGTTGACTCTTTTTGTAGATCAGGTCTGTATATTTACTCCATTGCTCGCCCAAATATTTATATATTCTAAAGTCCATTCCTTTACTTTCGATTTGTGTGTATTATTGTGAAATTATTAGATATTACTTGTTAGATATTACTGCACTGTTGGAGCTAGAAACACAAGCATTTCGCTACACCCGCAATAACATCTGATAAACATGGAACTTCCGGCGCCGAAAAGAGATGGCCGCCTCGCTTCGCGTTCCTTGGAAAATATGCAGTATTTTGTTTTTTTATGTGTTATTTCTTACATCGGTACCCCAGGTAATCTTAGGTTTCATTACATACAGTCGGGAGGAACTACTGAATATACGATTAACGTCAACTCATCATCGTTCCTACCAGGAATATGACTTTCCCGAAACGGATCCAGTGTTTTGCCTTCCACCCAATACAATGGATCTGATCCCAGCCGGCGACCCTGTGCGACGCCGTAAAAGGGGCAAACGAGGCGGTCTCGTGGTCAGGCTTCGGAGACGGGCACATCGCGCTCCACTCCCTAGCATACTACTCGCCAATGTCCAGTCTCTTGACAATAAGGTTGATGAAATCCGAGCACGGGTAGCATTCCAGAGAGACATCAGGGATTGCAACGTGCTCTGCTTCACGGAAACATGGCTAACTCAAGAGACGCTAACGGAGTCGGTGCAGCCAGCTGGTTTCTTCATGCATCGTGCCGACAGAAACAAACATCTTTCTGGTAAGAAGAGGGGCGGGGGGGTATGCCTTATGATTAACGAGACGTGGTGTGATCATCATAACAACACACAGGAACTCAAGTCATTCTGTTCACCTGATCTAGAACTCCTCACAATCAAATGTCGACCGCATTATCTACCAAGGGAATTCTCTTCAATCATAATCACAGCCGTATATATTCCCCCCCAAGCAGACACATCGATGGCCCTGAACGAACTTTATCTGACTCTTTGTAAACTGGAAACCACACACCCTGAGGCTGCATTCATCGTAGCTGGGGATTTTAACAAGGCTAATCTAAAAACAAAACTCCCTAAATTCTATCAGCATATCGATTGTGCTACCAGGGCTGGAAAAACCCTAGATCATTGTTATACTAATTTCCGCGACGCATATAAGGCCCTCCCCCGCCCCCCTTTCGGAAAAGCTGACCACGACTCCATTTTGTTGATTCCAGCCTACAAACAGAAACTAAAACAACAAGCTCCCGCGCTCAGGTCTGTTCAACGCTGGTCCGACCAATCTGAATCCACGCTTCAAGACTGCTTCGATCACGCGGATTGGAATATGTTCCGCATTGCGTCCAACAACAATATTGACGAATATGCTGATTCGGTGAGCGAGTTCATTAGGAAGTGCATTGACGATGTCGTACCCACAGCAACGATTAAAACATTCCCAAACCAGAAACCGTGGATTGACGGCAGCATTCGCGTGAAACTGAAAGCGCGAACCACTGCTTTTAACCAGGGCAAGGTGACCGGAAGCATGACCGAATACAAACAGTGTAGCTATTCTCTCCGCAAGGCAATCAAACAGGCTAAGTCCCAGTACAGAGACAAAATCGAGTCGCAATTCAACAGCTCAGACACAAGAGGTATGTGGCAGGGTCTACAGTCAATCACGGATTACAAAAAGAAAACCAGCCTCGTCGCGGACCAGGATGTCTTGCTCCCAGACAGGCTAAACAACTTTTTTGCCCGCTTTGAGGACAATACAGTGCCACTGACACGGCCCCCTACCAAAACCTGCGGGCTCTCCTTCACTGCAGCCGAGGTGAGTAAAACATTTAAACGTGTTAACCCTCGCAAGGCTGCAGGCCCAGACGGCATTCCCAGCCGCGTCCTCAGAGCATGCGCAGACCAGCTGGCTGGTGTGTTTACGGACATATTCAATCAATCCTTATCCCAGTCTGCTGTTCCCACATGCTTCAAGAGGGCCACCATTGTTCCTGTTCCCAAGAAAGCTAAGGTAACTGAGCTAAACGACTACCGCCCCGTAGCACTCACTTCCGTCATCATGAAGTGCTTTGAGAGACTAGTCAAGGACCATATCACCTCCACCCTACCGGACACCCTAGACCCACTCCAATTTGCTTACCGACCCAATAGGTCCACAGACGACGCAATCGCAACCACACTGCACACTGCCCTAACCCATCTGGACAAGAGGAATACCCATGTGAGAATGCTGTTCATCGATTACAGCTCAGCATTTAACACCATAGTACCCTCCAAACTCGTCATCAAGCTCGAGACCCTGGGTCTCGACCCCGCCCTGTGCAACTGGGTCCTGGACTTCCTGACGGGCCGCCCCCAGGTGGTGAGGGTAGGTAACAACATCTCCACCCCGCTGATCCTCAACACTGGGGCCCCACAAGGGTGCGTTCTGAGCCCTCTCCTGTACTCCCTGTTCACCCACGACTGCGTGGCCATGCACGCCTCCAACTCAATCATCAAGTTTGCGGATGACACTACAGTGGTAGGCTTGATTACCAACAACGACGAGACGGCCTACAGGGAGGAGGTGAGGGCACTCGGAGTGTGGTGTCAGGAAAATAACCTCACACTCAACGTCAACAAAACAAAGGAGATGATTGTGGACTTCAGGAAACAGCAGAGGGAGCACCCCCCTATCCACATCGACGGGTCAGTAGTGGAGAAGGTGGAAAGTTTTAAGTTCCTCGGTGTACACATCACGGACAAACTGAATTGGTCCACCCACACAGACAGCGTCGTGAAGAAGGCGCAGCAGCGCCTCTTCAACCTCAGGAGGCTGAAGAAATTCGGCTTGTCACCAAAAGCACTCACAAACTTCTACAGATGCACAATCGAGAGCATCCTGTCGGGCTGTATCACCGCCTGGTACGGCAACTGCTCCGCCCACAACCGTAAGGCTCTCCAGAGGGTAGTGAGGTCTGCAGAACGCACCACCGGGGGCAAACTACCTGCCCTCCAGGACACCTACACCACCCGATGTCACAGGAAGGCCATAAAGATCATCAAGGACAACAACCACCCAAGCCACTGCCTGTTCACCCCGCTATCATCCAGAAGGCGAGGTCAGTACAGGTGCATCAAAGCAGGGACCGAGAGACTGAAAAACAGCTTCTATCTCAAGGCCATCAGACTGTTAAACAGCCACCACTAACATTTAGCGGCCGCTGCCAACATACTGACTCAACTCCAGCCACTTTAAAAATGGGAATTGATGGAAATTATGTAAAAATGTACCACTAGCCACTTTAAACAATGCCACTTAATATAATGTTTACATACCCTACATTACCCATCTCATATGTATATACTGTACTCTATATCATCTACTGCATCTTGCCATCTTTATGTAATACATGTACCACTAGCCACTTTAAACTATGCCACTTTATGTTTACATACCCTACAGTACTCATCTCATATGTATATACCGTACTCTATACCATCTACTGCATCTTGCCATGCCGTTCTGTACCACCACTCATTCATATATCTTTATGTACATATTCTTTATCCCTTTACACTTGTGTGTGTGTATAAGGTAGTAGTTGTGGAATTGTTAGGTTAGATTACTTGTTGGTTATTACTGCATTGTCGGAACTAGAAGCACAAGCATTTCGCTACACTCGCATTAACATCTGCTAACCATGTGTATGTGACTAATAAAATTTGATTTGATTTGATTTGTATGTGACAACATTTGATTTGATTTGATTTGTCCACGAGGACACACAGATATTTGTTTTGCTCTGCAATCTCTACGTTCTGACATCTGATAGGTTGGTGTTGTTCGCTTCCTGAAGTCTATGCACATCTCTTTGGTCTTGTTGGTATTGAGGACCAAGTGTGATTGGTCACACCACTCTACAACGTCATTTAGGACCGGGCCATGATGTTCCTCGTCATCATGCAACAGGCTGATCAAGGCAGTGTCATCAGCGAACTTAACGAGGTGTCTGTCAGGATGGGAACTAGTACAACTATTAGTGTACAAAATGTACAGGAGTGGGGACAAAACACACCCCTGTGGGGAGCCTGTGTTGGTGGTGAGTATGTCCCACACGTGGGGAACTACTTTGACCTCTGGCTCAGGAAGTCCAACAGCCACAAAACCAGCACCCCATCTAAAAAGTATCTTACGAGTCTCTGTGCCAGAATGTATGTCTGGATTGTGGTTTAGGCAGAAGAAAAGTCAATAAACAGGATTTGACGCCCTCTAGAGGTCTATAGACCATGTTGAGGAGAGTAAGAATGTCATCCTCAACTCCTCTGCTGGGCTGATAGGCAAACTGAAACAGGTCGAGGACTCATTCAACAGAGAGGGATTAGATGCTTTAGAAATGGGTACAATTATTGAGTTTTTCCACAATTCTGGCACGTTTTGTGGTTGAGCGACGATTGGAAAATGTCTGTAAAAACACCAGCTAATTGTTCAGCACAGTGCTTCAACACATGTCCACTCATTTTGTCTGGGCCTGGGCTTTTGTGTGCATTACATCCCCTGAACAACTTTAGAACATCAGCCTGTTTAACAACAACTCTCTCAAACATTTGTAATGACATCCAGTTCATTAGCCATGGTCTGGCCCTCATGTCTCCCAAGGTCAGCACTAGTTTTCCCCCTGCCTATGTGGGGGGCACTAGCCATGGATTTAATCCCTTGCCAGGCCACCCTTGAGTTTCCTGAGGAGAGAGTCCTCTCCACCCTTTGCTCGTATGCCTCCTTGTCCACCAGTATCTGTGTTTGGATCTCACGTTGTACATCTCTTAAAGCCTGTCTATCACCCTCAGCATGAACTGCCTTCTTATCAAGTAGTGGTTTTAGATGTTGTGATACCCAAGGCTTATTGTTAGGAAAGATTTTACAGGTTTTAGTAGGCACAACTGACAACACAGAAGTTTACATACATTTACATTACATTTAAGTCATTTAGCAGACGCTCTTATCCAGAGCGACTTACAAATTGGTGCATTCACCTTATGATATCCAGTGGAACAGCCACTTTACAATAGTGCATCTAACTCTTTTAAGGGGGAGGGGGGGGTTAGAAGGATTAGTCTGAAAGCATTTGGTATTGTCCCATAGCACAAATCTAGTCTTCTTTGTCCTAGTGTGAAATTTCACATACTGGTGGTACATGCACAGGACCTTGTGCAAAGTGCAGTGTGCAGAGTGCCGGACCTAAAGTGCCGGACCTAGCTATCTGGCAAGCGATGACACAGGGCAATGTACAATATGTTGGTGCACATGGAAGTCAGTGATTTATGTTGACTATATAGTAGGTTCATGAGAAAATACAAATGTGATGTAACTAAAATAAAAGGACATTTAGTTGACGAAAATGGCCCACTGTTTTCATCATTTTGAAAATAACTACACAAAATTATTCAAATGACAAAAATATATATTTTATAGTATTCTGAATTGTTGGGAAGGGCCTGTAAGTAAGCATTTCACTGTTAGTCTATGCCTGTTTAGAAGGCATGTGTACATTAACATTTATTTGAAATGTATTTGGTTTAGAAACAAATTAGCATGATTCAGCTCATGACAATATTTCTATTTAACATGCCCTACTCCTTTTGCAGTTGTCTAAAAAACACTATTTTGCTAAAAATAAAGAAATAAAATATCCTTTAGTGTGTGTACTTTACTGTATTTATACTTGGGATATCACTTTTCAAGGACATCTTTGTACTATACAATCTTTGGCGCGACTTAGTACCATAAATGGACATACGGCCATAAAATGTTAGGCCACACCCACAAGCCCATTTCAAGTGAGAAGGCCAATGTGGTGGCTAAGAGTGCTGTGAGGAGAGAGGGGGTAGATATTCAGGTCCCGCTGGGCCGCAAGGAAGTCAAGTCATCTATCCGGGCAATCCGGGCAAAAGGGCTCGATCTTTGGCAAAGGCAGTGGGATGCTAGTAGTAAGGGGAGGCCATTTTATCACGTGTACCGGTCAGTTAAGGAAGGGCTGGGGAGTATGGGATGTAGGACAGGTGAAGTTGTGTGGAGTAGACTACGGTTTGGACACACAGAGTATATCCAACTTTTACCAGGTTGTGGATGATAGGGAGACATGAAGCAGGTCTGTGTGATGAGTGTTTAGTGATAGGGAGACATGAAGCAGGTCTGTGTGATGAGTGTTTAGTGATAGGGAGACATGAAGCAGGTCTGTGTGATGAGTGTTTAGTGATAGGGAGACATGAAGCAGGTCTGTGTGATGAGTGTTTAGTGATAGGGAGACATGAAGCAGGTCTGTGTGATGAGTGTTTAGTGATAGGGAGACATGAAGCAGGTCTGTGTGATGAGTGTTTAGTGATAGGGAGACATGAAGCAGGTCTGTGTGATGAGTGTTTAGTGATAGGGAGACATGAAGCAGGTCTGTGTGATGAGTGTTTAGTGATAGGGAGACATGAAGCAGGTCTGTGTGATGAGTGTTTAGTGATAGGGAGACATGAAGCAGGTCTGTGTGATGAGTGTTTAGTGATAGGGAGACATGAAGCAGGTCTGTGTGATGAGTGTTTAGTGATAGGGAGACATGAAGCAGGTCTGTGTGCTGAGTGTTTAGTGATAGGGAGACATGAAGCAGGTCTGTGTGATGAGTGTTTAGTGATAGGGAGACATGAAGCAGGTCTGTGTGATGAGTGTTTAGTGATAGGGAGACATGAAGCAGGTCTGTGTGATGAGTGTTTAGTGATAGGGAGACATGAAGCAGGTCTGTGTGATGAGTGTTTAGTGATAGGGAGACATGAAGCAGGTCTGTGTGATGAGTGTTTAGTGATAGGGAGACATGAAGCAGGTCTGTGTGATGAGTGTTTAGTGGAGGAGACGTTGACGTATGTGTCGATATTTGTGAACTGTATTTGTATTTATTATGGATCCCCAGTAGCTGCTGCCAAGGCAACAGCTACTCTTCCTATGATGTAGATAGGGAGAGATTGTGTGAGTGTTAGAGGCTGGATGGGGTTGGGGTGGTGTAGTGGGGGAGGAAGTGATGTCTAGGACTCTAGAGGGTTAGAGAGGCTGGATAGGGTTGGGGTGGTGTAGTGGGGGAGGAAGTGATGTCTAGGACTAAAGGGTTAGAGAGGCTGGATGGGGTTGGGGTGGTGTAGTGGGGGAGGAAGTGATGTCTAGGACTCTAGAGGGTTAGAGAGGCTGGATAGGGTTGGGGTGGTGTAGTGGGGGAGGAAGTGATGTCTAGGACTAAAGGGTTAGAGAGGCTGGATGGGGTTGGGGTGGTGTAGTGGGGGAGGAAGTGATGTCTAGGACTCTAGAGGGTTAGAGAGGCTGGATAGGGTTGGGGTGGTGTAGTGGGGGAGGAAGTGATGTCTAGGACTAAAGGGTTAGAGAGGCTGGATGGGGTTGGGGTGGTGTCGTGGGGGGAGGAAGTGATGTCTAGGACTCTAGAGGGTTAGAGAGGATGGATGTGGTTGGGGTGGTGTAGTGGGGGAGGAAGTAATGTCTAGGACTAGAGGGTTAGAGAGGCTGGATGGGGTTGGGGTGGTGTAGTGGGGGAGGAAGTGATGTCTAGGACTAGAGGGTTAGAGAGGCTGGATGGGGTTGGGGTGGTGTAGTGGGGGAGGAAGTGATGTCTAGGACTCTAGAGGGTTAGAGAGGATGGATGTGGTTGGGGTGGTGTAGTGGGGGAGGAAGTGATGTCTAGGACTCTAGAGGGTTAGAGAGGATGGATGTGGTTGGGGTGGTGTAGTGGGGGAGGAAGTAATGTCTAGGACTAGAGGGTTAGAGTGGCTGGATGGGGTTGGGGTGGTGTAGTGGGGGAGGAAAGTGAGAAGTGGTGTTTAGGGCTCTATTTCACTTTCTTAGAGGAACAGAACTAATGAAGAGAATTTAAGTGCATTCGGAAAGTGATTAATGGAAACAACATGCCTCTTGAGCTCAATTTCAAGTCTCATAGCAAAGGGTCTGAATACTTATGTAATTAAGGTATTTTCTAAAAACCTGTTTTCGCTTTGTCATTATGGTGTATTGTGTGTAGATTGCTGGGGATGTATTTTTATTTTGTTAATCCATTTTAACGTAACAAAATGTGGTAAAAAGTCAAAGGGTCTGAATACTTCCCGAAGGCACTGTGTCATTATGTGGAGCCAGTTCTACCCATATTCAGACCCAAACCACCTGTAGGCCCACAGTTGGACAGGACTCAAACATAGCAGCTGTTCCAGCTCTACTTCACCACCTCCGTGCTCGGGACAGAAGTTTCCTATAGCAACACGTATGTTGACAAGAAGCAGCGAGAGGGGAAGGAGATGCCCTGGAAACATGTCACCGTGGCGACATGCTCTCCTACATTTCCCTGGTCATGTACATAGGCCAGACCTACCTATCCGTCCGGATAGGACCAGTCGGCCGGCCAGAGAGCTAGGTCCGGCCTACCTTACTCTGTGCCATTTTAAAGTAGTGCTTTAAATAGGGGAAAGGGTGCGATTTGGGACGCAGCCTCTAGATGTCACCCAGACCACACAGTGATGATTACCGTTCCTCTCTCTCTCATCAGAACACATTCAGCAAACCCCACACACAGGAGCGCGTGTTCTCACACACACACACACACTTATATATTTCAATAGTGTATTTTTTACTCAGAAGAAAAACAATGGGAGCACAGCTAAGCATTACTACGACCACAACAGAATATATGGAGAATAAAAACATGTGTTTCTAAACCTTTATTAAATGTCCTTATATTAACATTTACTCAACAGTACAGGTGAAATGTTACACGTTTAAAGCCACCAAACACAGACATACTAATAAATGTGACTAAGGTATCGTCCCTAATGGCACCCTATTCCCTATATAGTGCACTACTTTTGACCAGGGCTCATAGGAGTCTGGTGAAAAGTAGTGTACTATATAGAGCATAGTGTGCCTTTTAGGTTGCAGCACATTTCTCAATCAGACTAACTTCTGTAATGTGTTACAATCCAGCGTCTGTCCCCTTAATTCAAGTCTGTCACCCTGTCACTGGATCTCAGTCCGAACTACTACATGCAGCTCTGCAGTGGATTACAGACGCAAGCTGGCGAGAAACACACTCACGCACGCACAAGGGCACGGACGGCCAAGTGCACCCGCAAGCGTGCATACGCACACACACAAGCAAACACAAAATGACCTCTCTTCAGCGAGTATAGAAACATGTGAAAACCTCCTCCATCTCCCTGTCTTTATATCTCAGTATTATACACAGACATGTCAGAGGCCGCGGTAACATGCAGTTCCCACGGAAACTGATTGACAGGCCTCTTGACCTTTGACCTTTGACCCCGCCCATCGGCCACCATCAGCGCCACGTCCCCGTCGTCAAGGAGACGCACCAGGTCACCCTCGGGGTCACGGTAGTTCAGAGCGATGTTGCCATCCACCTTGAACACATCTCTGTGAGAGAGAGAGAGAGAGGGGGGGGTGGACAGGGAAGGATGGAGAGAGAAAGATGGAGGGTGGAGTAGGGAGATGGACAGGGAAGGATGGAGAGAGAAAGATGGAGGGTGGAGTAGGGGGAGAGGAGAGGGGGAAAGGGAGGGGTGGAGAGAGAGGTGAAGGAAAGGGAGGGGTGGAGAGAGAGGTGTGGGAAAGAGGGAGAGATGGCGTTGTAGGGGGAGAGAGAGAAAGGGGGAAATAGAAGAGGCAGAGAGAAATGGCAGAGAGAGAGACAATTATTATGATTGTTTATCTTTATTTAACCATACAAGTCAATTGAGAAGCCATTTTAACTTACAGTACTGACCTAGACAAGAGGCATAACATTGCAACAGTAAACAGGACAACACAAAATCCCACTAAAATCACATGAAACACACAATACAGAGGAAAGGTCCAAATTCATCAAATATACAAGAAGAAATATTTCCAGTGGGTTTAGAACAGAAAGGTCCAAGGAAACACAGCAGACTTAATGATCAGCAGCTACACTGATCAGATAGCAGCTCAGTTCATGTTGCTGAAGGATCGTGGTGGGATACATAACTCAAGTCTGAGGGTCTTCTGCAGCTCAGTTCATGTTGCTGAAGGATCGTGGTGGGATGCATAACTCAAGTCTGAGGGTCTTCTGCAGCTCAGTTCATGTTGCTGAAGGATCGTGGTGGGATACATAACTCAAGTCTGAGGGTCTTCTGCAGCTCAGTTCATGTTGCTGAAGGATCGTGGTGGGATGCATAACTCAAGTCTGAGGGTCTTCTGCAGCTCAGTTCATGTTGCTGAAGGATCGTGGTGGGATGAATAACTCAAGTCTGAGGGTCTTCTGCAGCTCAGTTCATGTTGCTGAAGGATCGTGGTGGGATGAATAACTCAAGTCTGAGGGTCTTCTGCAGCTCAGTTCATGTTGCTGAAGGATCGTGGTGGGATGAATAACTCAAGTCTGAGGGTCTTCTGCAGCTCAGTTCATGTTGCTGAAGGATCGTGGTGGGATGAATAACTCAAGTCTGAGGGTCTTCTGCAGCTCAGTTCATGTTGCTGAAGGATCGTGGTGGGATGAATAACTCAAGTCTGAGGGTCTTCTGCAGCTCAGTTCATGTTGCTGAAGGATCGTGGTGGGATGAATAACTCAAGTCTGAGGGTCTTCTGCAGCTCAGTTCATGTTGCTGAAGGATCGTGGTGGGATGAATAACTCAAGTCTGAGGGTCTTCTGCAGCTCAGTTCAGTCGTTGGCGGCGGAAAACCGGAACGAACGACAACCAAAGGAAGTGTGGGCTTTGGGAATGACCAGTGTGGTACATCTACCAGGGGTTGCTACTGGTAGTGGAGATGTTGAGGAGTGAGCCGAGGTAGAGGGGGGACTTGCCTACGAGGGACTTGGTACCAGTGGGTCTGCCGTTGTATTTGTAACACGGCCAGTTGACCAGGGAGTAAAGGTCACAGTGATGAGTGTTGAAGGGGGAACTGGTAACAAAGCGGATCGCAGTGTGGCAAATGATGTCTAGTTTATCAAGGGAGGTTTTTGAGGCAGGCCTGTAACTAAATCACCATAGTCCAGGATTGTTAGGATGGTCATTTTTATAAGGGTGTGCTTGGCAGAGTGGGTGAAGGATGTTTCCTTCACCCACTGAGAGAGAGAGAGCGAGAGAGAGAGAGAAAGAGGGTGAGAGAGAGAGAGAGCGAGAGAGTGAGAGAGCGAGAGAGTGTGTGTGTGTGTGTCTTTAATGAAATTCGATGTATTCTTGTTTTGCTTTTAGAGTTGAGGTGAGTTTTATCTCGTTGACAATAATAATGAGAGATGATAAACTGGGCCAGTGGTAGTGTGGCACTGACTATATGAGTCTGGTTATAGTGTGCAGAGTGGTGGTAGTATTATAGTGTGTACTGTTGTAGCGTTATAGTGTGTACTGTTGTAGCGTTATAGTGTGTACTGTGGTCAATAAAGCACATCTTTACTGACCTTGGGAAGTTTCAATGGAGAGGAGAATATCAGCTGAATAATATGTACAGTTGAAGTCGGAAGTTTACATACACCATGTAGTTTACATGCACCATGTAGTTTACATGCACCATGTAGTTTACATGCACCATGTAGTTTACATACACCATGTAGTTTACATACACCATGTAGTTTACATACACCATGTAGTTTACATGCACCATGTAGTTTACATACACCTTAGCCAAATACATTTCATCTCAGTTTTTCACAATTCCTGACAGTTAATCCTAGTAAAAAATCCCTGTCTTAGGTCACTTAGGATCACCACTTTATTTTAAGAACGTGAAATGTCAGAATAATAGGAAATTATTTCTTATTTCACATTCCCAGTGGGTCAGAAGTTTACATACACTCAATTAGTATTTGGCAGAATTGCCTTTAAATTGTTTAACTTGGGTCAAACGTTTCGGGTAGCCTTCCACAAGCTTCCCACAATAATTTGGGTGAATGTTGGCCCATTTCTCCTGACAGAGCTGGTGTAACTGAGTCAGGTTTGTAGGCCTCCTTGCTCGCACACGCTTTTGCAGTTCTGCCCACAAATATTCTATAAGATTGAGATCAGGGCTTTGTGATGGCCTCTCCAACACCTTGACATTGTTGTCCTTAAGCCATTTTGCCACAACTTTGGAAGTATGCTTGGGGTCATTGTTCATTTGGAAGACCCATTTGCGACCAAGCTTTAACTTCCTTACTGATGTCTTGAGATATTGCTTCAATATATCCACATAATTTTCCTTCGACATGATGCCATCTATTTTGTGAAGTACACCAGTCCCTCCTGCAGCAAAGCACCCCCACAACATGATGCTGCCACCCCCATGGCCTCCCCTTTTTCCTCCAAACATAACGATGGTTATTAAGGCCAAACAGTTCTATTTTTGTTTCATCAGACCAGAGGACATTTCTCCAAAATGTACGATCTTTGTCCCAATGTGCAGTTGCAAACTGGAGTCTGGCTTTTTTATGGCGGTTTTGGAGCAGTGGCATCTTCCTTGATTAGCGGCCTTTCAGGTTATGTCGATATAGGACTCGTTTTCCTGTGGATATAGATACTTTTGTACCTGTTTCCTCCAGCATCTTCACAAGGTCCTTTTGCTGTTGTTCTAGGATTGATTTGCACTTTTTGCACCAAAGTACGTTCATCTCTAGGAGACAGAACGTGTCTCCTTCCTGAGCGGTATGACGGCTGTGTGGTCCCATGGTGTTTATACTTGCGTACTATTGTTTGTACAGATGAACGTGATACCTTCAGGCGTTTGGAAATTGCTCCCAAGGATGAACTAGACTTGTGGAGCTCTACAATTTTTTTTCTGAGGTCTTGGCTGATTTCTTTTGATTTTCCCATGATGTCAAGCAAAGAGGCACTGAGTTTGAAGGATTGGCCTTGAAACACATCCACAGGTACACCTCCAACTGACTCAAATGATGTCAATTAGCCGATCAGAAGCTTCTAAAGCCATGACATAATTTTCTGGAATTTTCCAAGCTGTTTAATGGCACAGTCAACTTAGTGTATGTAAACGTCTGACCCACTGGAATTGTGATACAGTGAATTCATCTGTCTGTAAACAATTGTTGGAAAAATTACTTGTGTTATGCACAAAGTAGATGTCCTAACCGACTTGCCAAAACTAAAGTTTGTTAATAAGAAATTTGTGGAGTGGTTGAAAAACTAGTTTTAATGACTCCGACCTATGTAAACTTCCGACTTCAACTGTATGTAGTGAAGAGTAGAATATCAGCTGGGTAACAGATATGTAGTGAAGAGTAGAATATCAGCTGAGTAACAGATATGTAGTGAAGAGTAGAATATCAGCTGAGTAACAGATATGTAGTGAAGAGTAGAATATCAGCTGAGTAACAGATATGTAGTGAAGAGTAGAATATCAGCTGAGTAACAGATATGTAGTGAAGAGTAGAATATCAGCTGAGTAACAGATATGTAGTGAAGAGTAGAATATCAGCTGAGTAACAGATATGTAGTGAAGAGTAGAATATCAGCTGAGTAACAGATATGTAGTGAAGAGTAGAATATCAGCTGAGTAACAGATATGTAGTGAAGAGTAGAATATCAGCTGAGTAACAGGTATGTAGTGAAGAGTAGAATATCAGCTGAGTAACAGGTATGTAGTGAAGAGTAGAATATCAGCTGAGTAACAGATATGTAGTGAAGAGTAGAATATCAGCTGAGTAACAGATATGTAGTGAAGAGTAGAATATCAGCTGAGTAACAGGTATGTAGTGAAGAGTAGAATATCAGCTGAGTAATAGATATGTAGTGAAGAGTCTGTTGATTCAGCAGTGGGATGTGTCTGGTATCTTACCTCATGCGTGCCAGTAGTTCTTTGTATGATGGCTGGGTGGAGATATCTTCTTCAACACACACATCCCTGTCACATACAGTCACACCAATACATGATTAACTGGGATACATACAGTCACACCAATACATTATTAACTGGGATACATACAGTCACACCAATACATGATTAACTGGGATACATACAGTCACACCAATACATTATTAACTGTGATACATACAGTCACACCAATACATTATTAACTGGGATACATACAGTCACACCAATACATGATTAACTGGGATACATACAGTCACACCAATACATTAATAACTGGGATACATACAGTCACACCAATACATGATTAACTGCGATACATACAGTCACATCAATACATTATTAACTGGGATACATACAGTCACACCAATACATTATTAACTGGGATACATACAGTCACACCAATACATTATTAACTGGGATACATACAGTCACACCAATACATTATTAACTGGGATACATACAGTCACACCAATACATTAATAATTGGGATACATACAGTCACACCAATACATTATTAACTGGGATACATACAGTCAGACCAATACATTATTAACTGGGATACATACAGTCACACCAATACATTATTAACTGGGATACATACAGTCACACCAATACATTATTAACTGGGATACATACAATGAATCCAAGATGGCGTAGCAGTGTAGACGTGTTTCTTTAGTCCTCTCGTGTACGTTTGTATTTTTTCGTATTTCTTGTATATATTTTAACATTTTTTTTTCTATCTCTTTTCGATTTTTAATTCGATTATACCTTCCGGTAACCTACCTCACCCAATGTGATACGGAATCGCTATTATTTTTTAACTTTGGAACACTTTCAAGAACCCCCAGTAGCTAACCAGCTAATCAGCTACAAGCTAATTTAGCCATTTTTTGCCGCTGCTAGCAGCTTTTACCTTCTGCACAGACACCAGCCCTGTTATTAGCCTGGATATTACTCACCAATTTACCAGCATCGGACTGTCTCTCGACAACAACGCCGGATTCCTGCCGTAATCCCTGAGCCACTACTTCTGATCCTCACAGCTAGCTTGCAGCTAGCGCAGCTAGCGCCACTGCCACGAAGCTAGCACCAGTTAGCAAACACAATTCTACAATTCACAACCTCTCTTTCGCCATCGCCACCCGGCTTGGATTCTCTGTCGACACGACCACGTCTGGTCTGCAGACGAATACCCCATCCGCTGTGCCCTCAACCGGCCTCCGTCTGAGCAGACCCCCTCCGTCTGAGCAGACCACCCCCCGGGCTACTAACTTTAAACGCCGCGTGCTAGCTTAGTGGAGGCCTCCCTGCTCCATCTACGGCTGCCCCCTGGACACTATGATCACTTGGCTACATAGCTGATGCCTGCTTGACTGTCCATTAATTCACGGTACTCCATTCTGTTTATTTGTGTTTTATCTGTCGGCTCTGTGCTTTAACTCAGGATCTGTGTGTAGTTAATCCGACCCTCTCTGCCTAGTCGTCGCCATTTTTACCTGTTGTTGCTGTGTTAGTGGACTAGCTGCTGTTATCTTACCTGTTGTTTTAGCTAGCTCTCCCAATCAAGACCTGCAATCACTTTATGCCTTATTGTATGTCTCTCTCAAATATCAATATGCCTTGCATACTGTTGTTCAGGCTAGTTATCATTGTTTTGGTTTGCAATGGACCCCGTAGTTCCACTCTCCGTACCTCTGATACCTCCTTTGTCCCACCCCCCACACATGCGGTGACCTCACCCATTGAGACCAGCATGTCCAGAGATACAACCTCTCTTATCATCACCCAGTGCCTGGGCTTGCCTCCGCTGTACCCGTTCCCCACCATACCCCTGTCTGCACATTATGCCCAGAATCTATTCTACCACGCCCATAAATCTGCTCCTTTTATTCCTTGTCCCCAACGCTCTAGGCGACCAGTTTTGATAGCCTTTAGCCGCACCCTCATCCTACTACTCCTCTGTTCCTCGGGTGATGTGGAGGTAAACCCAGGCCCTGCATGTCCCCAGTCACCCTCATTTGTTGACTTCTGTGATCGAAAAAGCCTTGGCCTCATGCATGTCAACATCAGAAGCCTCCTCCCTAAGTTTGCCTTACTCACCGCTTTAGCACACTCTGCCAACCCTGATGTCCTTGCCGTGTCCGAATCCTGGCTTAGGAAGGCCACCAAAAATTCTGGGATTTCCATACCCAACTATAACACTTTCCGTCAAGATAGAACTGCCAAAGGGGGAGGAGTTGCAATCTACTGCAGAGATAGCCTGCAAAGTTCTGTCATACTTTCCAGGTCTATGCCCAAACAGTTCGACTTCTAATTTTAAAAATTAATCTCTCCAGAAATAAGTCTCTCACTGTTGCCGCCTGCTACCGACCCCCCTCAGCTCCCAGCTGTGCCCTGGACACCATCTGTGAATTGATCGCTCCCCATCTAGCTTCAGAGTTTGTTCTGTTAGGTGACCTAAACTGGGATATGCTTAACACCCCGGCAGTCCTACAATCCAAGCTTGATGCCCTCAATCTCACACAAATCATCAAGGAACCCACCAGGTACAACCCTAAATCCGTAAACATGGGCACCCTAATAGACATTATCCTGACCAACCTGCCCTCCAAATACACCTCTGCTGTCTTCAATCAAGATCTCAGCGATCACTGCCTCATTGCCTGTATCCGCCACGGGTCCGCGGTCAAACGACCACCCCTCATCACTGTCAAACGCTCCCTAAAACACTTCTGCGAGCAGGCCTTTCTAATCGACCTGGCCCGGGTACCCTGGAAGGATATTGACCTCATCCCGTCAGTTGAGGATGCCTGGTCATTCTTTAAAAGTTACTTCCTCACCATATTAGACAAGCATGCTCCGTTCAAAAAATGCAGAACCAAGAACAGATATAGCCCTTGGTTCACTCCAGACCTGACTGCCCTCGACCAGCACAAAAACATCCTGTGGCGAACTGCAATAGCATCGAAGAGCCCCCGCGATATGCAACTGTTCAGGGAAGTCAGGAACCAATACACGCAGTCAGTCAGGAAAGCAAAGGCCAGCTTTTTCAAGCAGAAATTTGCATCCTGTAGCTCTAACTCCAAAAAGTTCTGGGATACTGTAAAGTCCATGGAAAACAAGAGCACCTCCTCCCAGCTGCCCACTGCACTGAGGCTAGGTAACACGGTCACCACTGATAAGTCCGTGATAATCGAAAACTTCAACAAACATTTCTCAATGGCTGGCCATGCCTTCCTCCTGGCGACTCCAACCTTGGCCAACAGCCCCGCCCCCCCCGCTGCTACTCGCCCAAGCCTCCCCAGCTTCTCCTTTACCCATATCCAGATAGCAGATGTTCTGAAAGAGCTGGAAAACCTGGACCCATACAAATCAGCTGGGCTTGACAATCTGGACCCCCTATTTCTGAAACTGTCCGCCGCCATTGTCGCACCCCCTATTACCAGCCTGTTCAACCTCTCCTTCGTATCATCTGAGATCCCCAAGGATTGGAAAGCTGCCGCGGTCATCCCCCTCTTCAAAGGGGGAGACACCCTGGACCCAAACTGTTACAGACCTATATCCATCCTGCCCTGCCTATCTAAGGTCTTCGAAAGCCAAGTCAACAAACAGATCACTGACCATCTCGAATCCCACCGTACCTTCTCCGCTGTGCAATCCGGTTTCCGAGCCGGTCACGGGTGCACCTCAGCCACGCTCAAGGTACTAAACGATATCATAACCGCCATCGATAAAAGACATTACTGTGCAGCCGTCTTCATCGACCTGGCCAAGGCTTTCGACTCTGTCAATCACCATATTCTTATCGGCAGACTCAGTAGCCTCGGTTTTTCTAATGACTGCCTTGCCTGGTTCACCAACTACTTTGCAGACAGAGTTCAGTGTGTCAAATCGGAGGGCATGTTGTCCGGTCCTCTGGCAGTCTCTATGGGGGTACCACAGGGTTCAATTCTCGGGCCGACTCTTTTCTCTGTATACATCAATGATGTTGCTCTTGCTGCGGGCGATTCCCTGATCCACCTCTACGCAGACGACACCATTCTGTATACTTCCGGCCCTTCCTTGGACACTGTGCTATCTAACCTCCAAACGAGCTTCAATGCCATACAACACTCCTTCCGTGGCCTCCAACTGCTCTTAAACGCTAGTAAAACCAAATGCATGCTTTTCAACCGTTCGCTGCCTGCACCCGCACGCCCGACTAGCATCACCACCCTGGACGGTTCCGACCTAGAATATGTGGACATCTATAAGTACCTAGGTGTCTGGCTAGACTGCAAACTCTCCTTCCAGACTCATATCAAACATCTCCAATCCAAAATCAAATCTAGAGTCGGCTTTCTATTCCGCAACAAAGCCTCCTTCACTCACGCCGCCAAACTTACCCTAGTAAAACTGACTATCCTACCGATCCTCGACTTCGGCGATGTCATCTACAAAATAGCTTCCAATACTCTACTCAGCAAACTGGATGCAGTTTATCACAGTGCCATCCGTTTTGTTACTAAAGCACCTTATACGACCCACCACTGCGACCTGTATGCCCTAGTCGGCTGGCCCTCGCTACATGTTCGTCGTCAGACCCACTGGCTCCAGGTCATCTACAAGGCTATGCTAGGTAAAGTGCCGCCTTATCTCAGTTCACTGGTCACGATGGCTACACCCACCCGTAGCACGCGCTCCAGCAGGTGTATCTCACTGATCATCCCTAAAGCCAAAACCTCATTTGGACGCCTTTCCTTCCAGTTCTCTGCTGCCTGCGACTGGAACGAATTGCAAAAGTCTCTGAAGTTGGAGACTTTTATCTCCCTCAACAACTTTAAAAATCTGCTATCCGAGCAGCTAACCGATCGCTGCAGCTGTACATAGTCCATCTGTAAACTACCCACCCAATTTACCTACCTCACCCCCCATACTGCTTTTATTTATTTACTTTTCTGCTCTTTTGCACACCAGTATCTCTTCTTGCACATGATCATCTGATGATTTATCACTCCAGTGTTAATCTGCTAAATTGTAATTATTCGATTTATTGCCTACCTCATGCCTTTTGCACACATTGTATATAGATTCTCTTTTTTTTCTACCATGTTATTGACTTGTTTATTGTTTACTCCATGTGTAACTCTGTGTTGTTGTCTGTTCACACTGCTATGCTTTATCTTGGCCAGGTCGCAGTTGCAAATGAGAACTTGTTCTCAACTAGCCTACCTGGTTAAATAAAGGTGAAATAAAATAAAATTAAAAAATACAGTCACACCAATACATTATTAACTGGGATACATACAGTCACACCAATACATTATTAACTGGGATACATACAGTCACACCAATACATTATTAACTGGGATACATACAGTCACACCAATACATTATTAACTGGGATACATACATTCAGACCAATACATTATTAACTGGGATACACACAGTCACACCAATACATTATTAACTGTGATACATACATTCGTTATTATGGGACTTTTACGGGATTACAACGGAACTTTCAGTTACTTTTAGTACATTTACAACACTGTTATAACATGTACGTATACGTTCACACACGAGCACACACACACACGAGCACACACACAGTACACACACCTGGTGTCGACGCCCTGGGGTGTGAGCAGGTAGCAGCGCAGGCAGCTGTAAGACCCCGCCCCTTTACCTGAAGCGCCTCCGCTCTCGCCATCAGAGTCACTCTCTGGGAGGGGCTTAATGATCTTCACAAAGGATTCTGGGAAGATACCTGTCCGATTGCTCACCTTGCCCTGAGAGAGAGAGAGGAAGTGAGGGACAGAGAGAGAGAGAGAGAGAGAGAGAGAGAGAGAGAGGAAGTGAGGGAGAGGGAGAGAGAGAGAGAGAGAGAGAGAGAGAGAGAGAGAGAGAGAGAGAGGTAGATTAACAGAGAGAGAGAGAGAGGTAGATTAACAGAGAGAGAGAGGAAGTGAGGGACAGAGAGAGGAAGAGAGAGAGAGAGAGGTAGATTAACAGAGAGAGAGAGAGAGAGAGAGAGAGAGAGAGAGAGAGAGAGAGAGAGAGAGAGAGAGAGAGAGAGAGAGAGAGAGAGAGAGAGAGGTAGATTAACAGAGAGAGAGAGAGAGAGAGAGAGGTAGATTAACAGAGAGAGAGAGGAAGTGAGGGACAGAGAGAGGAAGAGAGAGAGAGAGAGAGGTAGATTAACAGAGAGAGAGAGAGAGAGAGAAAGAGAGAGAGAAAGAGGTAGATTAACAGAGAGAGAAAGGGGTAGATTAACAGAGAGAGAGAGAGAGAGGTAGATTAACAGAGAGAGAGAGAGAGGTAGATTAACAGAGAGAGAGGGAGAGGTAGATTAACAGAGAGAGAGAGGTAGATTAACAGAGAGAGAAAGAGGTAGATTAACAGAGAGAGAGAGAGAGAGAGAGGTAGATTAACAGAGAGAGAGAGAGAGAGAGGTAGATTAACAGAGAGAGAGAGAGAGGTAGATTAACAGAGAGAGAGAGGTAGATTAACAGAGAGAGAGAGAGAGAGAGGTAGATTAACACAGAGAGAGAGAGAGAGAGAGAGAGAGAGAGAGAGAGAGAGAGAGAGAGAGAGAGAGAGAGAGAGAGAGAGGTAGATTAACAGAGAGAGAGGGAGAGGTAGATTAACAGAGAGAGAGAGATAGATTAACAGAGAGAGAAAGAGGTAGATTAACAGAGAGAGAGAGAGAGAGGTAGATTAACAGAGAGAGAGAGAGAGAGGTAGATTAACAGAGAGAGAGAGAGAGGTAGATTAACAGAGAGAGAGGTAGATTAACAGAGAGAGAGAGAGAGAGAGGTAGATTAACACACAGAGAGAGAGAGAGAGAGAGAGAGAGAGAGAGAGAGAGAGAGAGAGAGAGAGAGAGAGAGAGAGAGTAGATCTCTCTCTCCTCTCTCTCTCTCTCTCTCTCTCTCTCTCTCTCTCTCTCTCTCTCTCTCTCTCTCTCTCTCTCCTCTTCCCTCTCTCTCTCTCTCTCTCTCTCCTCTTCCCTCTCTCTCTCTCTCTCTCTCTCCTCTTCCCTCTCTCTCTCTCTCCTCTTCCCTCTCTCTCTCTGCTCTTCCCTCTCTCTCTCTCTCCTCCATCCCTCCCTCCCTCTCCTCCATCCCTCTCCTCCTCCCTCTCCTCCTCCTCCATCCCTCCCTCTCTCTCCCTCCCTCCCTCCCTCTCCCCCCGAACCACCCTCCCACCCCTCCATCTCTCCCCTGCAGCTCACCTCCAGCCAGTCTGTGTTAACTCTCCTCAGAAGGAAGATCACCTCTCCAGCTTTCATACTCAGCTCCAGTCGTCCGCTCCCACTGAAGTCGAAGACCACCTGGGAACCACACGCACACACGGAGGAGAACACAAACACCCCGGCAGCAGGCAGCGGACCAGGATCAACCGAGAGAAAGGGAGAGAAAGAGAGAGACGGACAGAGAGAGAAGACTGTGAAACCGAACAGGTAAGAGAGACTTATTTTACTTGTCTGATGATGAAGTGAGTGTGTGAGAAAGAGAGAACGGGACAGCAATCAGCAGAAGACAGGAGGGAACAAGTGCAAGGAGCGAGGGATGAGAGAAAGAAAGAGGGATCCCTAAACGAGTACAGAGAAAGAGAGAACAGGACACTGGTGTGAGTCAGGTAGACGGGCTTTGAAGGGATGAAACGGGAGAGAAGTGTTTTTGTTTGTGACTAGAGCGGGTCTTCACAGTGCAGAAAATCACTATACAACACTCCTACTCCTAATGCTGCACAACGTGTGGGATCAGACAGGCACACAGCTGAGAAAGACGAGAGGAGAGGCGAGAGAGAGCTGAGCGCTTAGCGAGTGGGCATGTGTGAGTGCAAGTGTGAGTGCATGTGTGTGTGCATGTGTGAGTGCGTGTGTGTGTGTGTGGGTGGGTGGGAGAGGCGAGATGCAGGGGGTGCGTAAAAGCGGACAAGTACGCAGTACTAGAAAACTGTGATGAGAGAATGTGAAAAAAATAGGTAAAAAGATAACACGCTTAAAAGGCTTAAAAGCAAGTCATGATAGTGTATTTTATAGTGTGGCTTTGAACTGAGTCATGATAGTGTATTTTATAGTGTAGCTTTGAGCTGAGTCATGATAGTGTATTTTATAGTGTAGCTTTGAGCTGAGTCATGATAGTGTATTTTATAGTGTGGCTTTGAACTGAGTCACGATAGTGTATTTTATAGTGTGGCTTTGAACTGAGTCATGATAATGTATTTTATAGTGTGGCTTTGAACTGAGTCACGATAGTGTATTTTATAGTGTGGCTTTGAACTGAGTCACGATAGTGTATTTTATAGTGTGGCTTTGAACTGAGTCACGATACTGTATTTTATAGTGTGGCTTTGAACTGAGTCACAATAGTGTATTTTATAGTGTGGCTTTGAACTGAGTCACGATAGTGTATTTTATAGTGTGGCTTTGAACTGAGTCACGATAGTGTATTTTATAGTGTGGCTTTGAACTGAGTCATGATAGTGTATTTTATAGTGTGGCTTTGAGCTGAGTCATGATAGTGTATTTTATAGTGTGGCTTTGAACTGAGTCATGATAGTGTATTTTATAGTGTTGCTTTGAGCTGAGTCATGATAGTGTATTTTATAGTGTGGCTTTGAACTGAGTCATGATAGTGTATTTTATAGTGTGGCTTTGAACTGAGTCATGATAGTGTATTTTATAGTGTGGCTTTGAGCTGAGTCATGATAGTGTATTTTATAGTGTGGCTGTGAACTGAGTCATGATAGTGTATTTTATAGTGTGGCTTTGAGCTGAGTCATGATAGTGTATTTTATAGTGTGGCTTTGAGCTGAGTCATGATAGTGTATTTTATAGTGTAGCTTTGAGCTGAGTCATGATAGTGTATTTTATAGTGTGGCTTTGAGCTGAGTCATGATAGTGTATTTTATAGTGTGGCTTTGAGCTGAGTCATGATAGTGTATTTTATAGTGTAGCTTTGAGCTGAGTCATGATAGTGTATTTTATAGTGTGGCTTTGAGCTGAGTCATGATAGTGTATTTTATAGTGTAGCTTTGAGCTGAGTCATGATAGTGTAGGACAGTGTTAAAATGGATAACACTGTACAGTCACTTTACACCCCTCCTTGGTATTTGACTGGCACTAATGAGAAACAATTTAGTAAGAAGCATGATATCTTTTCCTCCACACAACTGCCTGCATATTAAAGAGTAGTTCATCTGTTTAATGATGTTAGTAACATAAAGAGTAGTTAACATCTGTTTAATGATGTTAGTAACATAAAGAATAGTTAATAATGGTCATGTGATGAGAGAAGTAGTGGAGAGTTAAATGAACGTTAACAGTATATTGCCTTTAAAATTCCTGACCACACCTTCAGCTCTTTCATCCTACATTAACAATACTAATGTACTGTGTGTGTGTGTGTGTGTGTGTGTGTGTGTGTGTGTGTGTGTGTGTGTGTGTGTGTGTGTGTGTGTGTGTGTGTGTGTGTGTGTGTGTGTGTGTGTGTGTGTGTGTGTGTGTGTTTTCCTACATTAGTATTACTGCTGTACTGCGCTAACGGGGCATCTGGAGACAGGTGATAAACGAACCTATTACAGATAAGAAGGACACACACACGCCTGCATGTGGACATGCGCACACACACACATTGTTGAAGCTCCGTCAAGCAGGAGATGGAGGGACGGGTGGAGTAAAGGTGAAGAGGAGGAGAGTGAAGGACACAGAGAGAGATGATATCAAGACAAAGAGGAGAACTACAAATGGAGATGGTTTAGAGAAAGTGAGAGAGAGAAAGAGAAGCGAGAGAGAGAGAGAAAGAGAGTAAGAGAAAGAGGAGAGAAAGAGAGAAAGAAAGAGAGAGAAAGATTAAGAGAAAGAAAGAGTGAGTGAGAGAAAAAGTGAGTGAGAGAAAGAGGAGAGAGAAAGAGAAAGAGAAAGAGTGAGAGAAAAAGTGAGAGAAAGAGCGAGAGAGAGAGAAAGAGAGAGAAAAAGTGAGTGAGAAAGAGAGAGAGAGAGAAAGAGAGAGAGAGAGAGAGAGAAAGTGTGAGAGAGAGAGAGTGAGAGAGAGAGAGTGAGAGAGAGAGAGAGAGAGAGAAAGAGAAAGAGAAAGAGTGAGAGAAAAAGTGAGAGAGAGAGACCGAGAGAGAGAGCGAGAAAGAGAGAGAGAGAGAGAAAGAGAAAGAGTGAGTGAGTGAAAAGGTGAGAGAGCGAAAGAGAGAGAGAGTGAAAGAGAGAAAGAGAGAGAGAGAAAGAGTGAGTGAGAGAAAAGGTGAGAGAGTGAGCGAGAGTGAGAGAGAGAGAGAAAGAGAGAAAGAGAAAGAGTGAGTGAGAGAAAAGGTGAGAGAGCGAGAGAGAGAGAGAGCGAGAGAGCGAGAGCGAGAGAGATCGAGAGAGAGCGAGAGAGAGAGAGAAAGAGCGAGGGCGTTAAGAGACGTTGAAGCAATGTGTATGTGTGTGTGTGTGGGGGGGCAGAGACAAACCCTGTAGTATAGTATAATAGCTACTGTTGTACAGTGAGTGGTATCTGGTGCAGCCCAGGGCCACCTTGTTGTGCTACAGGCCCTTCATGTTTTTACATTTAGCTCAGTTGGTAGGATGTGGTGCCTAGTTGGAACACAATCCTGCAGTACCTGTGGCCCTCCAGGAACAGGGTTGTCTACCCCTGGTGTAGGGTAACATTCCCTGAGATGCTGATCTTGGGTCAGTTTTGCACCCTGGAGTACTGTACATACACTTCATATACAAAAAGGCTTAAATCACCCAACAGCAGTGCCGACCGCACTAATTCTCTTGTGGCTGAATGGAAGCAAGTCCCCGCAGCAATGTTCCGTCATCTAGTGGAACGCCTTCCCAGAAGAGTGGAGGCTGTTATATCAGCAATGTTCCAACATCTAGTGGAAAGCCTTCCCAGAAGAATGGAGGCTGTTCTAGCAGCAATGTTCCAACATCTAGTGGAAAGCCTTCCCAGAAGAGTGGAGGCTGTTATATCAGCAATGTTCCAACATCTAGTGGAAAGCCTTCCCAGAAGAGTGGAGGCTGTTATAGCAGCAATGTTCCAACATCTAGTGGAAAGCCTTCCCAGAAGAGTGGAGGCTGTTATAGCAGCAATGTTCCGTCATCTAGTGGAAAGCCTTCCCAGAAGAGTGGAGGCTGTTATAGCAGCAATGTTCCAACATCTAGTGGAAAGCCTTCCCAGAAGAGTGGAGGCTATTATAGCAGCAATGTTCCAACATCTAGTGGAAAGCCTTCCCAGAAGAATGGAGGCTGTTCTAGCAGCAATGTTCCAACATCTAGTGGAAAGCCTTCCCAGAAGATTGGAGGCTGTTATAGCAGCAATGTTCCAACATCTAGTGGAAAGCCTTCCCAGAAGAATGGAGGCTGTTCTAGCAGCAATGTTCCAACATCTAGTGGAAAGCCTTCCCAGAAGAGTGGAGGCTGTTATAGCAGCAATGTTCCAACATCTAGTGGAAAGCCTTCCCAGAAGAATGGAGGCTGTTATAGCAGCAATGTTCCAACATCTAGTGGAAAGCCTTCCCAGAAGAGTGGAGGCTATTATAGCAGCAATGTTCCAACATCTAGTGGAAAGCCTTCCCAGAAGAATGGAGGCTGTTCTAGCAGCAATGTTCCAACATCTAGTGGAAAGCCTTCCCAGAAGAGTGGAGGCTGTTATAGCAGCAATGTTCCAACATGTAGTGGAAAGCCTTCCCAGAAGAGTGGAGGCTATTATAGCAGCAATGTTCCAACATCTAGCGGAAAGCCTTCCCAGAAGAATGGAGGCTGTTATAGCAGCAATGTTCCAACATCTAGTGGAAAGCCTTCCCAGAAGAATGGAGGCTGTTCTAGCAGCAATGTTCCAACATCTAGTGGAAAGCCTTCCCAGAAGAGTGGAGGCTGTTATAGCAGCAATGTTCCAACATCTAGTGGAAAGCCTTCCCAGAAGAATGGAGGCTGTTATAGCAGCAATGTTCCAACATCTAGTGGAAAGCCTTCCCAGAAGAGTGGAGGCTGTTATAGCAGCAATGTTCCAACATCTAGTGGAAAGCCTTCCCAGAAGAATGGAGGCTGTTATAGCGGCAATGTTCCAACATCTAGAGGAAAGCCTTCCCAGAAGAGTGGAGGCTGTTATAGCAGCAATGTTCCAACATCTAGTGGAAAGCCTTCCCAGAAGAGTGGAGGCTGTTATAGCAGCAATGTTCCAACATCTAGTGGAAAGCCTTCCCAGAAGAGTGGAGGCTGTTATAGCAGCAAAGGGGGGACCAACTCCATATTAATGCCCATGATTTTGGAATGAGATGTTCAACGAGCAGGTGTCCACTTACTTTTGGACATTAGTGTATACGATGCCTGATAACCTGACAATTGGTGCACCAATTCATTACAATCTGAGTGATCCTAGAGACATGTCAAATCTCTAGTGTGTGTGTGTGTGTGTGGGGGCCAGTTTTAATGAGGCAGTATGTTACAGCAGCAGATTACCCAGACCCTGAGAACACACACTGACACGATTGTGCAGACAACAGCATGCCAACACACACATTACCCAGGTCCTGCTGTTTAGAATGCAGTACACCAAAAATGTCTTGTTTGACTACAAAGTCAAATCACTGCAGGGCTCAGTGTGTGTGTGTGTGTGTGTGTGTGTGTGTGTGTGTGTGTGTGTGTGTGTGTGTGTGTGTGTGTGTGTGTGTGTGTGTGTGTGTGTGTGTGTGTGTGTGTGTGTGTGTGTGTGTGTGTGTGTGTGTGTGTGTGTGTGTGTGTGTGTGTGTGTGTGCGTGCGTGCGTGCGTGCGTGCGTGCGTGCGTGCGTGCGTGCGTGCGTGCGTGCGTGCGTGCGTGCGTGTGTGTGATGGGTTGATAAGCCAACACGCTCACCCAGTCTGACTGCAGAATTAGACGTTCATCCACCTTCTCCAAATGTAATTTCAAGGTGTTTTTCCCATGCTGCTCTGTATCGTTCTATTTCTCCAAAAGTCACATTTAGAAGTGAAGGGTTAAATTCAGTCACTCATTCTAAATGGTTAAGGGTTCAGGTTTGGGATGGGGTTAGAACCCCCCCACTGGGATCGAACACGCAACCATCCAGTGGTTGGAGCGTTGGGCCAGGAACCAAAAGGTTGCTGGATCGAATCCCTGAGCTGACAAGGTAAAGATCTGTCGTTCTGCCCCTGAACAAGGCAGTAAACCCACTGTTCCCCGGGCGCCGAAGACGTGGATGTCGATTAAGGCAGCCCCCGCACCTCTCTGATTCAGAGGGGTTGGGTTAAATGTGGAAGACACATTTCAGTTGAAGGCATTCAGTTGTACAACTGACTAGGTATCCCCCTTTCCCCATCTGATCCAGAGTCATGAGATTACTTGATGGTAAAGTGCTCGTTTCCCCGAGTGACCCGTTTTGAAGGCATTTCCCAACGTCCTCAGGACGTGGATAGAAGCCCAACTTCAAAGTCAATCTTGAACGACCTGGCTGGATAAGCAACATTCTCTCCCAATAAACACAGGGTATGGAAAAAGTTGTGACAGGAATTTCCTTAGCGCTCTCTCACACACACTCACACACACCCTCTCTTTAGTTGTTTCCCTTTCTCTCTCTCCACCTCTCTATCACTCTATCCTACAGTCTACAGTCAATCAAGGACTACAAAAGGAAAACCAGCCCCGTCGCGGACCAGGATGTCTTGCTCCCAGACAGACTAAACAACTTCTTTGCTCGCTTTGAGGACAATACAGTGCCACTGACACGGCTCGTGTGTGCATACTATGTGAGAATGCTGTTCATCGACTACAGCTCAGCATTTAACACCATAGTACCCTCCAAACTCGTCATTAAGCTCGAGACCCTGGGTCTCGACCCCGCCCTGTGCAACTGGGTCCTGGACTTCCTGACGGGCCGCCTCCAGATGGTGAGGGTAGGTAACAACATCTCCACCCCGCTGATCCTCAACACTGGGGCCCCACAAGGGTGCGTTCTCAGCCCTCTCCTGTACTCCCTGTTCGCCTCCAACTCAATCATCAAGTTAGCAGACACTACAGTGGTAGGCTTGATTACCAACAACGACGAGACGGCCTACAGGGAGGAGGTGAGGACCCTCGGAGTGTGGTGTCAGGAAAATAACCTCACACTCAATGTCAACAAAACAAAGGAGATGGTCGTGGACTTCAGGAAACAGCAGAGGAAGCAGCCCCCTATCCATAAAGACGGGACAGTAGTGGAGAGGGTGGAAAGTTTTAACTTCCTCGGCGTACACATCACGGACAAACTGAAATGGTCCACCCACACAGACAGCGAGGTAAAGAAGGCACGGCTTGTCACCAAAAACACTCACAAACTTTTACAGAAGTACAATCGAGAGCATCCTGTCGGGCTGTATCACCGCCTGGTACGGCAACTGCTCCGCCCACAACCGTAAGGCTCTCCAGAGGGTAGTGAGGTCTGCACAACGCATCACCGGGGGCAAACTACCTGCCCTCCAGGACACCTACACCACCCGATGTCACAGGAAGGCCAAAAAGATCATCAAGGACAACAACCACCCGAGCCACTGCCTGTTCACCCCGCTATCATCCAGAAGGCGAGGTCAGTACAGGTGCATCAAAGCGGGGACCAAGAGACTGAAAAACAGCTTCTATCTCAAGGCCATCAAACTGTTAAACAGCCATCACTAACATTGAGTGGCTGCTGCCAACATACTGACTCATCTCTAGCCATTTTAATAATGGAAAAATTGATGTAATAAATGTATCACTAGCCACTTTAAACAATGCCACTTTATATAATGTTTACATACCCTACATTACTCATCTCATATGTATATACTGTACTCTATACCATCCACTGCATCTTGCCTATGCCGTTCAATACCATCACTCATTCATATATTTTTATGTACATATTCTTATTCATTCCTTTACACTTGTGTGTAGAAGGTAGTTGTTGTGAAATTGTTAGGTTAGATTACTTGTTAGATATTACTGCATGGTCGGAACTAGAAGCACAAGCATTTCGCTACACTCGCATTAACATCTGATAACCATGTGTATGTGACAAATAACATTTGATTTGATATCCCTACTCTTTCTCCATCTTTCCCCTCTCTCACTCTTTCTAAATCACACATTCAACCTTTTCCACTCCCTTTTTCTGTCTCACCCCTTCCCCCTCTCTCTCTATACCTCTCTCACCCCTTCCCCCTCTCTCTCAGCCCTTCCCCTCCTCTCTCAGCCCTTCCTCCCTCTCTCTCCATCTCTCACCCCTTCCCCCCTCTCTCTCCATCTCTCTCACCCCTTCCCCTCTCTCTCTCCATCTCTCACCCCTTCCCCTCTCTCTCCATCTCTCTCACCCCTTCCCCCCCTCTCTCTCCATCTCTCTCACCCCTCCCCCCTCCCTCTCCATCTCCCTCTCTCTCCATCTCTCTCACCCCTTTCTCCCTCTCTCTCCATCTCTCTCACCCCTTCCCCTCTCTCTCCATCTCTCTCACCCCTTCCCCCCTCTCTCTCCATCTCTCTCACCCCTTCCCCCCTCTCTCTCTCCATTATCTCCTCATCAATCTCTGTGTAAATCAGTGTGGAACAGTGTACCCCACACAGATGAATTACAGAGATGATATTATCTGGTATTAACATTAACACAGGAGCTGACTGTACAGTGTGTGTGATTGGGGATCTATATTTAGCAGAGAAGATCAGAAAAGGTGAGTGTGTAATAGACTGTGAAACTCACACACACACACACACACACACACAGTGAGATTTCGAATGAGTGTGTGTGGTTTTACTTTGATGAGAATGATGATAAGGCATATGGGCACGGCACACACACACACCTGGTTCATCCAAGTCCATACCTATCACACTTCAAAAAGCCCCCCCAAAAAGACACACACACACACCATACCTCAACCAACCCCCACCCCCCACACACACCGTCCCGCAACCAACCCCTTCCCCACAATCCCTCAACTCAACCTCTCCCTTCTTCAGGTCTAATCTCCCTCCATCTCCTGTGGAGTTACTATCCAGGCCTGGTATTTCTGGTCAGAAGGAGTCGAGGACGACAGAGACCTGAACTTGTTAAGTGTTTTTAGGGGGTTGACAAAAGCTCTGTCAGAGTATCACATATAGACATGCCTTATGGGCCCTGGTCTAAAGTAGTGCACCGAATCCAACTATAGACACATATAGACCTGCCTTATGGGCCCTGGTCTAAAGTAGTGCACCTAATACAACTATAGACACATATAGACCTGCCTTATGGGCCCTGGTCTAAAGTAGTGCACCTAATCCAACTATAGACACATATAGACCTGCCTTATGGGCCCTGGTCTAAAGTAGTGCACCTAATACAACTATAGACACATATAGACCTGCCTTATGGGCCCTGGTCTAAAGTAGTGCACCTAATCCAACTATAGACACATATAGACCTGCCTTATGGGCCCTGGTCTAAAGTAGTGCACCTAATACAACTATAGACACATATAGACCTGCCTTATGGGCCCTGGTCTAAAGTAGTGCACCTAATACAACTATAGACACATATAGACCTGCCTTATGGGCCCTGGTCTAAAGTAGTGCACCTAATACAACTATAGACACATATAGACCTGCCTTATGGGCCCTGGTCTAAAGTAGTGCACCTAATCCAACTATAGACACATATAGACCTGCCTTATGGGCCCTGGTCTAAAGTAGTGCACCTAATACAACTATAGACACATATAGACCTGCCTTATGGGCCCTGGTCTAAAGTAGTGCACCTAATCCAACTATAGACACATATAAACCTGCCTTATGGGCCCTGGTCTAAAGTAGTGCACCTAATACAACTATAGACACATATAGACCTGCCTTATGAGCCCTGGTCTAAAGTAGTGCACCTAATACAACTATAGACACATATAGACCTGCCTTATGGGCCCTGGTCTAAAGTAGTGCACCTAATCCAACTATAGACACATATAGACCTGCCTTATGGGCCCTGGTCTAAAGTAGTGCACCTAATCCAAATATTGACACATATAGACCTGCCTTATGGGCCCTGGTCTAAAGTAGTGCACCTAATCCAAATATTGACACATATAGACCTGCCTTATGGGCCCTGGTCTAAAGTAGTGCACCTAATCCAAATATAGACACATATAGACCTGCCGTATGGGCCCTGGTCTAAAGTAGTGCACAAGGGAATAGGGTGCCAGTCTAGGGTGCCGAATCGAACTAAAGAAATGTGGCCCAAGGGTCACGTAGACCTGTGATCTAGATTCAGGTTTCCCAGAGGACTGATTAACACCTGGTCTAAATATAGAGTCATGGCTCTAGGGTTAAGGAGCCAGGGGGACAGTGTCAGAGTAGACCTAGTGGTCTAAATATAGAGTCATGGCTCTAGTGTTAAGGAGCCAGGGGGATAGTGTCAGAGTAGACCTAGTGGTCTAACTATAGACACTTGGAGATCTAGGGTGCCTTATGGGCCCTGGTCTATGGGCCCTGGTGGGCCCTGGTCTAAAGTAGTGCACCTAGTCTAGATATAGACACATGGAGAACAGGAGGGACTGATTAAAACCTGATCTAACAATATAGCTATGGCTCTAGGGTCACCTCACCAATGGGAGGGAGTCACACGTTCCAATTACACTCTTAACGACCCATACCTTAATGAATGTGTTCAGCTCGTTTAACACAGCTAGCCAATAGGGAGGGAGTTTTTCTGTTTTGTCTTAATTGGATGACCCACTTCATGGTTGGCTTGGGTGAAGTGAAGGATCATGGGAGGATATAAATGGTGCCCTTGAGGAGGAGGGCACCTGAGCGGCTGGTTGGTGTGTTGTGTGGTGTGTGTGTGTGTTGTGTGTTGTGTGTTGTATGGTGTGTGTTGTGTGGTGTGTGGTGTGTGGTGTGTGGTGTGGTGTGTGTTGTGTGTTGTGTGTTGTGTGTTGTGTGGTGTGTGGTGTGTGGTGTGTGTTGTGTGGTGTGTGTTGTGGTGTGTGTTGTGTGGTGTGTGGTGTGTGTGTGTTGTGTGTTGTGTGGTGTGTGTGTGTTGTGTGTTGTGTGGTGTGTGTGGTGTGGTGTGGTGTGTGTGGTGTGGTGTGGTGTGTGTTGTGTGGTGTGTGGTGTTTTTATTTTATTTATTTTTTATTTTACCGTTATTTTACCAGGTAAGTTGACTGAGAACACATTCTCATTTGCAGCAACGACCTGGGGAATAGTTACAGGGGAGAGGAGGGGGATGAATGAGCCAATTGTAAACTGGGGATTATTAGGTGACCGTGATGGTTGAGGGCCAGATTGGGAATTTAGCCAGGACACCGGGGTTAACACCCCTACTCTTACGATAAGTGCCATGGGATCTTTAATGACCTCAGAGAGTCAGGACACCCGTTTAACGTCCCATCCGAAAGACGGCACCCTACACAGAGCAGTGTCCCCAATCACTGCCCTGGGGCATTGGGATCTTTGTTTTAGACCAGAGGAACGAGTGCCTCCTACTGGCCCTCCAACACCACTTCCAGCAGCACCTGGTCTCCCATCCAGGGACTGACCAGGACCAACCCTGCTTAGCTCCAGAAGCAAGCCAGCAGTGGTATGCAGGGTGGTATGCTGTGTGTGTGTGTGTGTGTTGTGTGTTGTGTGTTGTGTGGTGTGTGTTGTGTGTTGTGTGGTGTGTGGTGTGTGGTGTGTGTTTTGTGTTTTGTGTTTTGTGTTGTGTGGTGTGTGGTGTGTGGTGTGTGGTGTGTGTTGTGTGGTGTGTGTTGTGTGTTGTGTGGTGTGTGTTGTGTGTTGTGTGTTGTGTGGTGTGTGTTGTGTGTTGTGTGGTGTGTGTTGTGTGTTGTGTGTGTTGTGTGTTGTGTGTTGTGTGGTGTGTGTGTGTTGTGTGGTGTGTGTGTGCGTCCTGTCCCCACTTAAATAGTTAATAACCAAACTGTGCCATTGACACAGCAACCAAATCTAGAGGCATTCTGCCAAAAACGAAACATCATTCAAGACATCAAGACATGACTACACTAGAACACAACTCTCTCCCTCTATATCATCTTTTGCACTGTCAAAGACAAAAGACAAACCTCACCACTCTCTCACCCTCTTACTCTGACTACGACTGGCTTAGCTAACGCTAGCTACTAGTGCATCCCTATGGCCCATCACCTCGACTGGGTAACAACGCTAACATTAGCTAGCGCATCCCTATGGCCCATCGCCTCGACTGGGTAACAACGCTAACATTAGCTAGCGCATCCCTATGGCCCATCGCCTCGACTGGGTAACAACGCTAACATTAGCTAGCGCATCCCTATGGCCCATCGCCTCGACTGGGTAACAACGCTAACATTAGCTAGCGCATCCCTATGGCCCATCGCCTCGACTGGGTAACAACGCTAACATTAGCTAGCGCATCCCTATGGCCCATCGCCTCGACTGGGTAACAACGCTAACATTAGCTAGCGCATCCCTATGGCTCATTGCCTGTAGCGCTTACGCTAAACGCTACACTGGACAACACAAGTCAAACGTGTGATTAGTGCCATCCATCTCCACGTCGGGTCATTGATCATAGTTTAGATTACATCTAATGGACACTTCAGTTCACATGACCAAATGCAGATAACAGCCTGAAGTACTCAACCCCACACACACACACACACACTGCTGAGAGGGATGGATAAACTATAATAACTATGGTGTGGGCAGAGAGGACTGAGTTTACGGTTCTCTGTACTGTGTGTGACAGAAAGGGGAGGGGAGAATGAGTGTGTGTGTGTATGTGTGACAGAGAGAGGAGGGGAGGATGAGTGTGTGTGTGACAGAGAGAGGAGGAGAGAATGAGTGTGTGTGTGACGGAGAGGGGAGGAGAGAATGAGTGTGTGTGTGTGTGTGTGTGTGTGTGTGTGTGTGTGTGTGTGTGTGTGTGTGTGTGTGTGTGTGTGTGTGTGTGTGTGTGTGTGTGTGTGTGTGTGTGTGTGTGTGTGTGTGTGTGTGTGTGTGTGTGCGTGAGGACGGAACTTTCAGTTACTTTTAGTACATTTACAACACTGTTATAACATGTACGTACGCGTTCACACACACACACACCCTTTTAAATAACAAACTCTCACAGTCGTACTGTAGACATCCAAACCCTTGTCCATAAATGTCAAAATTCGAAAATTAAGTTTAGGAAATAATTCCCAATGGTTGAAGGATAGGGTTAAGAGTTAAGGGGTTAAAACTAAAATAAATAAACAAGGTCCTATCACTGGGATTGAACACGCGACCCTCGGAGCCGCCCGTCCGCCATCCCCGCCCACAACGCCATAGCAAAACACAAGACAACTTGATGGTAATAGTGCTCACCATTGCCCCTAGTGGACGGTTTTGAAGTCATTTTTTTTTTACGTCCTGCTTACTGTCTAATTTGGCAGTGGATCTTGTGTGACCTGGCTGTATATAACCACTCCTACAGTCCAGAAGAGAGTCATCATCCCACTGTCATAACGGTCTTTACTGAAGTTATGGAATCTGTGTGTGTGTGTGTGTGTGTGTGTGTGTGTGTGTGTGTGTGTGTGTGTGTGTGTGTGTGTGTGTGTGTGTGTGTGTGTGTGTGTGTGTGTGTGTGTGTGTGTGTGTGTGCGTGCGTGCGTGCGTGCGTGCGTGCGTGCGTGCGTGCGTGCGTGCGTGCGTGCGTGCGTGCGTGCGTGCGTGCGTGTGTGTAGGTTAACTCTTCTAACAGAGATTGTGCAATGTGTAAAGACTAAAAGACATTTTCTCTGCAAGGATTTTAAACGACCACTGACGGCCACTTTTGACCAGGTCCCCGAGAGTAGACACACACACACACACACACACACACACTCTAAACAAGGTCACCCAAACACACCCACCACCCTCACACACACACGCGCACACACCCCATATCTCCCTCCCCAGTCCAGTTAAGACGGCAGTAGAATTTAAATGGTGGTTTTCTTTCCTTTTTCCTCTCTATCTATCTCTCTCTGGCATGACCAGAATGAGAACAGGGGGAGCTAAAAGAAAGAAAGGAAAACCTCTCCCAAAGAAAGATGACGGGAGTGAGGGATGAGGGATGGAGGTAGCCTTGGAAAGAGACATGAAAGGATGGAGAAAAATAGGGGGGAGAAAGTTTTTTTTTTAAATGCTAAAATATGATAAAGTGAGGGAGAAAAATGAAGGAAAGAGCGTGTCAGAGGATGGATGGAAAGAGTGGAGAGAGAGAGTAATGGGAGACGATTAAAGGAGCAAAACAGAATGAGAAACTACTCTCAGAGGGCAACGGAGTCACAGACTCAGGGGGATGGAGAAACAACCTCTGTTTACCCCTGTTAATGACTCCATTAGGTTCCAGGCAGACATAGATCTATAAAGAGACTAGTCAATTCTTCAGTTAGAAACCAAAAAGATCTACACTACCGGTCAAACGTTTTAGAACACCTACTCATTCAAGGGTTTTTCTCTATTTTTACTATTTTCTACATTGTAGAATAATAGTGAAGACATCAAAACTACGAAATAACACATATTGAATCATGTTGTAACCAAAAAAAAGTGTTAAACAAATCAAAATATATTTTATTTTTGAGATTCTTGAAATAGCCACCCTTTGCCTTGATGAGAGCTTTGCACACTCTTGGCATTCTCTCAACCAGCTTCATGAGGTAGTCACCTGGAATCCATTTCAATTAACAGGTGTGCATTCTTAAAAGTTAATTTGTGGAATTTCTTTGCTTCTTAATGCGTTTGAGCCAATCAGTTGTGTTGTGACAAGGTAGCCCAAATAAATGAGTAACAGACATCTCAATATCAACTGTTCAGAGGAGACTGTGTGAATAAGGCCTTCATTATCGAATTGCTGCAAAGAAACCACTACTAAAGGACACCAATAATAAGAAGAGACTTGCTTGGGCCAAGAAACACAAGCAATGGACATTAGACCAGTGGAAATCTGTCCTTTGGTCTGGAGTCCAAATTGGAGATTTTTGGTTCCAACCGCAGTGTCTTTGTGAGACGCGGTGTGGGTGAACGGATGATCTCTGCATGTGTATTTCCCACCGTAAAGCATGGAGGAGGAGGTGTTATTGTGTGGGGGTGCTTTGCTGGTGACACTGTCTGTGATTTATTTAGAATTCAAGGCACACTTAACCAGCATGGCTTCCACAGCATTCTGCAGCGATACGCCATCCCATCTGGTTTGGGTTTAGTGGGACTATCATTTGTTTTTCAACAGGACAATGACCCAGTACACTTCCAGGCTATGTAAGGGCTATTTTACCAAGAAGGACAGTGATGGAGTTCTGCATCAGATAACCTGGCCTCCATAATCCCCCGACCTCAAACAAATTGAGATGGTTTGGAATGAGTCAGAAAAGCAGCCAACAAGTGCTCAGCGTAAGTGGGAACTCCTTCAAGACTGCTGGAAAAGCATTCCAGGTGAAGCTGGTTGAGAGAATGGCAAGTGTGCAAAGCTGTCATCAAAACAAAGGGTGGCTATTGAAGAATCTCAAATATAAAATATATTTTTGATTTGTTTAAAACTTTTTTGGTTAGTACATGATTCCATGTGTTATTTCATAGTTTTAAAGTCTTCACAATTATTCTACAATGTAGAAAATAGTAAAAATAAAGAAAAACACGTAAATGAGTAGGTGTTGTAAAACTTTTGACCAGTAGTGTATGTTCATGTATATCTACAATGTTTTGTGTAATTCACACCTGATAGTGTGTTGTGTGTGTGGAGGGACTGTCCTTCATATGACCCTGTACTGTGGTTACTTCAAACAACATGCTAACTGTCATTGTTCACAATGTTACATGGTTGCTTGTTTATGTGGTTGTTATGGTAAGATGTTGCGTTATCCTGACAGGGTTTTAGCTGTGTGGGTAAGCGTGAAGACCGTAACCAAAGCAACAGTTTTACAGTACTGTTGGCCTACCTCAGAGAGAGAGAGAGAGAGAGAGAAACAGAGAGAGACAGAGAGAGAGACAGAGAGAGAGACAGAGAGAGAGACAGACAGAGAGAGAGTGTTAGATCGAAACGGAGGGTTAAGGGTAAAAAAGAGAAGTACTGTAGGCCTACCTCAGCTCTGGGGGAGGAGAAGACATCCGTCTGGTTGGTTTTGACTGTCTTCCTGGAGAGAGAGAGGGGGAGGGAGAGAGCGAGAGAGGGGGAGGGAGAGAGCGAGAAATAGAAAGGGAGTTTTAACATTTCATCGTACTGTCAGAGATGACCATTTAGAAAATGTGAAAAACCCTGCGGTGAGTGAGGTCAGAGTCCAGAGAGGAAATAGAGAGTACTAGTTTACATCACTTCCTGTTGAGAGAGTCCCTAATTAGCACATAACAAGTCCTTAGTTACCACATCTCTCAACAGGGAACTCTGACAGCATCCCAAACAGCAACCTATTCCCTACATAGTGCACTATGGGCCCTGGTCAAAAGTAGTGCACTATATAGGGAATAGGGTACCATTTGGGACTCACACCATGACAAGAGAGAGCAACACATCAGAGAAGTGAACATTAGAGGAAACGACAGTGGCCTACAACTCTCTGTTACAGGACTAAGTGAAGGAGGTCCAGAGGTCAAGCAGTGTCAGTGATGGATGGTGCCCAGGAAGTGGAAGAAGTAAGAGTTCTATTCATGTGAGACTGTGGTGCAGTGAACTCTGAATGAGTGAACAGTACAAAAGAAGTATGGAGGGAGCAAGTTGTTTTTGGTGAGTAGTAGCTGAGTGCTAAAGAGTCCCAGAGTTACAGGAAGTAGGCAGGAGGTAGCAGCCGTAGTGATACGTTGAAACAGTATTACTGTGGTAATATATTTAAGCAATAAGGACCAAGGGGGCGTGGTATATGGTCAAAATACCACGGCTAAGGGCTGTTCTTAGCATGACGCAACACGGAGCGCCTGGATACAGCCCTTAGCCGTGGTATATTGGCCATATATCACAAACCCCCTGAGGTGCCTTACTGCTGTTATAAACTGGTTACCAACGTACTTAGAGCAGAACAACTAAATGACAGCTTACACTCTACGTGTAGAACAACTAAAAGACAGCTTACACTCTACGTGTAGAACAACTAAATGACAGCTTACACTCTACGTGTAGAACAACTAAATGACAGCTTACACTCTACGTGTAGAACAACTAAATGACAGCTTACACTCTACGTGTAGAACAACTAAATGACAGCTTACACTCTACGTGTAGAACAACTAAAAGACAGCATACACTCTACGTGTAGAACAACTAAATGACAGCTTACACTCTACGTGTAGAACAACTAAATGACAGCTTACACTCTACGTGTAGAACAACTAAATGACAGCTTACACTCTAGGTGTAGAACAACTAAATGACAGCTTACACTCTAGGTGTAGAACAACTAAATGACAGCTTACACTCTACGTGTAGAACAACTAAATGACAGCTTACACTCTACGTGTAGAACAACTAAAAGACAGCTTACACTCTATGTGTAGAACAACTAAAAGACAGCATACACTCTACGTGTAGAACAACTAAAAGACAGCTTACACTCTACGTGTAGAACAACTAAAAGACAGCTTACACTCTATGTGTAGAACAACTAAAAGACAGCATACACTCTACGTGTAGAACAACTAAAAGACAGCTTACACTCTACGTGTAGAACAACTAAATGACAGCTTACACTCTACGTGTAGAACAACTAAAAGACAGCTTACACTCTACGTGTAGAACAACTAAAAGACAGCTTACACTCTACGTGTAGAACAACTAAATGACAGCTTACACTCTACGTGTAGAACAACTAAAAGACAGCTTACACTCTACGTGTAGAACAACTAAATGACAGCTTACACTCTACGTGTAGAACAACTAAATGACAGCTTACACTCTACGTGTAGAACAACTAAATGACAGCTTACACTCTACGTGTAGAACAACTAAAAGACAGCTTACACTCTACGTGTAGAACAACTAAATGACAGCTTACACTCTACGTGTAGAACAACTAAATGACAGCTTACACTCTACGTGTAGAACAACTAAATGACAGCTTACACTCTACGTGTAGAACAACTAAAAGACAGCTTACACTCTACGTGTAGAACAACTAAAAGACAGCTTACACTCTACGTGTAGAACAACTAAAAGACAGCTTACACTCTACGTGTAGAACAACTAAATGACAGCTTACACTCTACGTGTAGAACAACTAAATGACAGCTTACACTCTACGTGTAGAACAACTAAAAGACAGCTTACACTCTACGTGTAGAACAACTAAAAGACAGCTTACACTCTACGTGTAGAACAACTAAATGACAGCTTACACTCTACGTGTAGAACAACTAAATGACAGCTTACACTCTACGTGTAGAACAACTAAATGACAGCTTACACTCTACGTGTAGAACAACTAAATGACAGCTTACACTCTACGTGTAGAACAACTAAAAGACAGCTTACACTCTATGTGTAGAACAACTAAAAGACAGCATACACTCTACGTGTAGAACAACTAAAAGACAGCTTACACTCTACGTGTAGAACAACTAAAAGACAGCTTACACTCTACGTGTAGAACAACTAAAAGACAGCTTACACTCTACGTGTAGAACAACTAAAAGACAGCTTACACTCTACGTGTAGAACAACTAAATGACAGCTTACACTCTACGTGTAGAACAACTAAAAGACAGCTTACACTCTACGTGTAGAACAACTAAATGACAGCTTACACTCTACGTGTAGAACAACTAAATGACAGCTTACACTCTACGTGTAGAACAACTAAATGACAGCTTACACTCTACGTGTAGAACAACTAAAAGACAGCTTACACTCTACGTGTAGAACAACTAAATGACAGCTTACACTCTACGTGTAGAACAACTAAATGACAGCTTACACTCTACGTGTAGAACAACTAAATGACAGCTTACACTCTACGTGTAGAACAACTAAAAGACAGCTTACACTCTACGTGTAGAACAACTAAAAGACAGCTTACACTCTACGTGTAGAACAACTAAATGACAGCTTACACTCTACGTGTAGAACAACTAAAAGACAGCTTACACTCTACGTGTAGAACAACTAAATGACAGCTTACACTCTACGTGTAGAACAACTAAATGACAGCTTACACTCTACGTGTAGGGGGTCGGAGGCGACGCAGGGCTCGTGGTTGGTACTGACTGTCTGACTCAGTCTGGTAGAAAAACATCCTGATGACATCATCCAATAGAACCCAGGTAGGCAGGCCCAGCAATCTCTGATGGAGAGGAGAGGAGAGGAGAGGAGAGGAGAGGAGAGGAGAGGAGAGGAGAGGAGAGGAGAGGAGAGGAGAGGAGAGGAGAGGAGAGGAGAGGAGAGGAGAGACAGAGAGTGTTAGATCAAAACGGAGGGTTAAGGGGAAAAAAACTGTCCAGAAAAAAAGAGAAGTGAGTAGTAGACTATTAGAAAGACAAATGGCACCCTATTCCCTATGTAGTGCACTGCTTTTAACCAGGGTCCATTTGGTTGAACTCTGGATGTGTTTACAGTTCCCAACACAGCGGTGGAGCAACATTGTGACATGAGAAAAAGCACTGGCTAAATTAGGAGATCACTCACTGCCCTTTCAATCTGCAAATACACACTGAGTGGACAAACCATTAGAAGCACCTTCCTAATAATGAGTTGCATCCCCTTTTGCCCTCAGAACAGCCTCAGTTCATCAGGACATGGACTCTACAAGGTGTTGACAGCGTTCCACAGGGATGCTGGCCCATGTTGACTCTAATGCTTCCCACAGTTGTGTCAAGTTGGCTCGATGTCCTTTGGGTGGTGGACCATTCTTTATACACACGGGAAACTGTTGAGCGTAAAAAAAACAGCAGCGTTGCAGTTCTTGACACAAACCAGTGTGCCTGGCTCATAATACTGTGAATGAGAAACATACACAATCCATGTCTCAATTGTCTCAAGGCTTAAAATCCTTCTTTAACCTGTCTCCTCTCCTTCATCTACACTGACTGAAGTGGATTTAACAAGGGACATCAATAAGAGATCATAGTTTTCACTCTGTGTATATTTTCCGTAGGGCTTACCTTCATATAAGTGTTGAGTTCTGGAATTCTATTCTCTGCAATCTCCTTCTTATTGCCAATGAACACTTTACCTAGAGACACACAAAGACACACACCATAGATAGTCGTTCAACGTTTTTCCCCTCCAACAAGACCAATCAATAACTAAAACTCTTCCTTTCTGGGAATCGATCAATCTGAAATAACTCATTTCAAGGTTGACAGTATTGCCTTTGGGTGGTTGCATAAATATCAACAACATAATGACATTTTAATTGCATTTCTCATCAGAGTTGATGATATGTTAATGAAACATCCCACAGGCTACAGATGTAGGATCTTCATTTGATCACTCTTTTGTCGCTGAGAATTTTCATGCACAGCAGGGAATTAAAACTGGTAGTGTATTCGAGGTTTAAAAAGGCCTCTAAAGTTTGTAATTTTCACTTTAATATGTCACACTTGATTTTCCCTAATGAAAAATGTATCAACCCTACAAAAATGTCCATGAATCATAATTTCTTGTTGCTGCAGGATTATTTTCCTGCTGTAGTAAACTGGCTCAAATTAAGAGTCTACATCTGTAGCGTGTGTTCCATGTGACACCCTATTTCCCATATAGCCACTATGGGTCCTGGTCTAAAGAAGTGCACTACATAGGGAAATAGGGTGCCATTAAATAGGGTGCCATTGGGACTCAGACTGACAGTACGATACAAATAAACAAAGACTGTAGTTGAATGACTGTCCAACCAACGGCTATCTGAGATACTCAGAACACACAGTACAACTAGGCCCAACTGAATGTCACCTAGAACTTGTAGCTGAATAGAATTATTAACATTTAGAACACCACCCTGAAGTTCTTCTGTGCTCCAATTGTAACGTTCTACATTAGATTCAGCCTCGGCTATTTCCCTCTGCTGCTAAAACTCATTTAGAGAGAGAGAGAGAGAGAGAGAGAGAGGGGAGGAGGACAGAAAGAGAAAGTGGGGGGAGACGGAGGGAGAGATGGAGAGATGGAAAGAAGACAGAGACAGAGGGAGGGAGGGAGGGAGGGAGGGAGGGAGGGAGGGAGGGAAAACTAATTTAGCCCCATCTAATGACTGTGATCATCTCTATCTCCCACCATCTCTCTCCCTCTGGCTCCATCTTTCTCCATCTCTCTGTCTCTCGCCATCTTTCTCCCTCTGACTCCATCTCTCTCCATCTCTCTCTGTCTCTCTCCTCCCTCCATCTCTCCATCTCTTTCCCACCGACTCCATCTCTCTCCATCTCTCTCTGTCTCTCTCCATCTTTCTCCCTCTGGCTCCATCTCTTTCTGTCTCTCTCCCTCCCTCCATCCCTCATTCTCTGGCTCCATCTCTCTTTTCTTTTCATTTGATTGGAGATAGAGAGAACTGATGATTAGTTCCATGATCATCATTAAGCCAATGTCTACATTTAAAAGCCGGCCGTTTGGGAGCTTAAACGGCACGTGCCCAAGTGTGTGTGTGTGTGTGTGTGTGTGTGTGTGTGTGTGTGTGTGTGTGTGTGTGTGTGTGTGTGTGTGTGTGTGTGTGTGTGTGTGTGTGTGTGTGTGTGTGTGTGTGTGTGTGTGTGTGTGTGTGTGTGTGTGTGTGTGTGTGTGTGTGTGTGTGTGTGTGAGAGAGAGAGAGAGAGACTTCACTGACAGTCCTCTACTGTAACTCTCTCTCTGGACTTTAGAGTCTTCATCTCCATTATGTTACTGTGAGAGTACAGAACAGAACATAACATTGGGAGAGAGAGAGTGGGGGTGGGGGGGTGAAGGAAAGAGGGAAGGGTGGAGAGGAGAGAGAGAGAGAGAGAAAAAAAGTTAGTGAGTGATGGAAGGAGGGAGGAAAACATAGATGGATGAGAGAGAGAACGAGACAGAGCAAGAGAGGGAAGAGAGTGAGAGAGAGGGAAGAGAGAGAGAGAGAGAGAGAGAGAGAGAGAGAGAGAGAGAGAGAGAGAGAGAACAAAAAAATCCTTGTTTTCTAGTGTACACCTGCAGAGAGACACTACTTATCCTGTAAAACAGGTATTCACTCTTGGCAGACATCCAACTGTTTGGATAGAGAGAAAAGAGATGAGAGACAGACAGAGAAGGCGAGAGAGACATATAGAGTCGGAGAGACAGACATATAGAGAAGGAGAGACAGACATATAGAGAAGGAGAGACAGACATATAGAGTTGGAGAGACAGACATATAGAGTCGGAGAGACAGACATATAGAGAAGGAGAGAGACATATAGAGAAGGAGAGACAGACATATAGAGAAGGAGAGACAGACATATAGAGAAGGAGAGACAGACATATAGAGTCGGAGAGACAGACATATGGAGTCGGAGAGACAGACATATGGAGTCGGAGAGACAGACATATAGAGAAGGAGAGACAGAAATATGAGTCTGAGAGACAGACATATAGAGTAGGAGAGACAGACATATGGAGTCGGAGAGACAGACATATGGAGTCGGAGAGACAGACATATGGAGTCGGAGAGACAGACATATGGAGTCGGAGAGACAGACATATGGAGTCAGAGAGACAGACATATGGAGTCAGAGAGACAGACATATAGAGAAGGAGAGACAGACATATAGAGTCGGAGAGACAGACATATAGAGAAGGAGAGACAGACATATAGAGAAGGAGAGACAGACATATAGAGTCGGAGAGACAGACATATGGAGTCGGAGAGACAGACATATAGAGAAGGAAAGACAGACATATGGAGAAGGAGAGACAGACATATAGAGAAGGAGAAACAGGCATATAGAGTCGGAGAGACAGGCATATAGAGTCGGAGAGACAGACATATAGAGTCGGAGAGACAGACATATAGAGTCGGAGAGACAGACATATAGAGAAGGAGAGACAGACATATAGAGAAGGGGAGACAGACATATAGAGAAGGAGAGACAGACATATAGAGTCGGAGAGACAGACATATAGAGTCGGAGAGACAGACATATAGAGAAGGAGAGACAGACATATAGAGTCGGAGAGACAGACATATAGAGAAGGAGAGACAGACATATAGAGGAGAGAGACTGTCAGCCTCTGTCCAATCGATGGTCGTCGTCCCCATTCAAAGTCATAAATCTTTATTGGCAACAATGCTCAGAGCTATCGTAGCCTAATCAGTAACAGCCTTGTAACAATGTATTTATAGGAACGAGATGTCTTTCTCTTTCACTCTCTCTGTCTCTCTTTCACTCTCTCTGTCTGTCTTTCACTCTCTCTCTCTCTCGCTCTGTCTGTCTGTCTTTCACTCTCTCTCTCTCTGTCTGTCTTTCACTCTCTCTCTCTCTGTCTGTCTTTCACTCTCTCTGTCTGTCTTTCACTTTCTCTGTCTGTCTATCTTTCACTCTCTCTGTCTGTCTTTCACTCTCTCTCTCTCTCTGTCTCTCTCTTTGAATTGGCTAATCCCTGGTTCGATCACTCTCACTCTCACTCTCACTCACTCACTCTCACTCAGTCTTTGAATTGGCTAATCCCTGGCTCGCTCGCTCTCTCTCACTCTCTCTCACTTTCTGTCTTTGAATTGGTTAACCCTGGCTCGCTCCAGAGATTAAGGGGTTAATCTCTCCTCCCTCCACATCATCCATCCTTTTAAATTGTCCTTTCCTGTTTCATTTCAATGTCATTCAGAATATGTCTTATTTCTCCCTCTGAATTAATCAGACTGTGTAACTTCTGTGTGTGTGTGTGTGTGTGTGTGTGTGTGTGTGTGTGTGTGTGTGTGTGTGTGTGTGTGTGTGTGTGTGTGTGTGTGTGTGTGTGTGTGTGTGTGTGTGTGTGTGTGTGTGTGTGTGTGTGTGTGTGTGTGTGTGTGTGTGTGTGTGTGTGTGTGTAAATGATGAATAAAGTAAAAGGGTTTGGACTGACTGAGTCTTCATAATATCCAGTAACACAGAAGGGAATAGTAGTCCTGGTCTATCTGGTATGGTGTTAACACAGAGAGGGAATAGGAGTCCTGGTCTATCTGATATGGTGTTAACACAGAGAGGGAATAGGAGTCCTGGTCTATCTGGTATGGTGTTAACACAGAGAGGGAATAGGAGTCCTGGTCTATCTGGTATGGTGTTAACACAGAGAGGGAATAGGAGTCCTGGTCTATCTGATATGGTGTTAATACAGAGAGGGAATAGGAGTCCTGGTCTATCTGGTATGGTGTTAAAACAGAGAGGGAATAGGAGTCCTGGTCTATCTGATATGGTGTTAACACAGAGAGGGAATAGGAGTCCTGGTCTATCTGGTATGGTGTTAACACAGAGAGGGAATAGTAGTCCTGGTCTATCTGATATGGTGTTAATACAGAGAGGGAATAGGAGTCCTGGTCTATCTGATATGGTGTTAATACAGAGAGAGAATAGTAGTCCTGGTCTATCTGATATGGTGTTAATACAGAGAGGGAATAGGAGTCCTGGTCTATCTGGTATGGTGTTAACACAGAGAGGGAATAGGAGTCCTGGTCTATCTGATATGGTGTTAACACAGAGAGGGAATAGGAGTCCTGGTCTATCTGGTATGGTGTTAACACAAAGAGGGAATAGGAGTCCTGGTCTATCTGATATGGTGTTAATACAGAGAGAGAATAGGAGTCCTGGTCTATCTGATATGGTGTTAACACAGAGAGGGAATAGGAGTCCTGGTCTATCTGGTATGGTGTTAACACAGAGAGGGAATAGGAGTCCTGGTCTATCTGATATGGTGTTAATACAGAGAGAGAATAGGAGTCCTGGTCTATCTGATATGGTGTTAACACAGAGAGGGAATAGGAGTCCTGGTCTATCTGGTATGGTGTTAACACAGAGAGGGAATAGGAGTCCTGGTCTATCTGGTATGGTGTTAACACAGAGAGGGAATAGGAGTCCTGGTCTATCTGGTATGGTGTTAACACAGAGAGGGAATAGGAGTCCTGGTCTATCTGGTATGGTGTTAACACAGAGAGGGAATAGGAGTCCTGGTCTATCTGATATGGTGTTAATACAGAGAGGGAATAGGAGTCCTGGTCTATCTGATATGGTGTTAACACAGAGAGGGAATAGGAGTCCTGGTCTATCTGATATGGTGTTAACACAGAGAGGGAATAGGAGTCCTGGTCTATCTGATATGGTGTTAATACAGAGAGGGAATAGGAGTCCTGGTCTATCTGATATGGTGTTAAAACAGAGAGGGAATAGGAGTCCTGGTCTATCTGATATGGTGTTAATACAGATAGAATAGGAGTCCTGGTCTATCTGATATGGTGTTAATACAGAGAGGGAATAGGAGTCCTGGTCTATCTGGTACGGTGTTAATACAGAGAGGGAATAGGAGTCCCTGGTCTATCTGATATGGTGTTAATACAGAGAGAATAGGAGTCCTGGTCTATCTGGTATGGTGTTAATACAGAGAGGGAATAGGAGTCCTGGTCTATCTGATATGGTGTTAACACAGAGAGGGAATAGGAGTCCTGGTCTATCTGATATGGTGTTAACACAGAGAGGGAATAGGAGTCCTGGTCTATCTGGTATGGTGTTAATACAGAGAGGGAATAGGAGTCCTGGTCTATCTGGTATGGTGTTAACACAGAGAGGGAATAGGAGTCCTGGTCTATCTGGTATGGTGTTAACACAGAGAGGGAATAGGAGTCCTGGTCTATCTGATATGGTGTTAACACAGAGAGGGAATAGGAGTCCTGGTCTATCTGATATGGTGTTAACACAGAGAGGGAATAGGAGTCCTGGTCTATCTGATATGGTGTTAACACAGAGGGGGAATAGGAGTCCTGGTCTATCTGATATGGTGTTAACACAGAGAGGGAATAGGAGTCCTGGTCTATCTGATATGGTGTTAACACAGAGAGGGAATAGGAGTCCTGGTCTATCTGACATGGTGTTAACACAGAGAGGGAATAGGAGTCCTGGTCTATCTGATATGGTGTTAATACAGAGAGGGAATAGGAGTCCTGGTCTATCTGATATGGTGTTAACACAGAGAGGGAATAGGAGTCCTGGTCTATCTGGTATGGTGTTAATACAGATAGAATAGGAGTCCTGGTCTATCTGGTATGGTGTTAACACAGAGAGGGAATAGGAGTCCTGGTCTATCTGGTATGGTGTTAATACAGATAGAATAGGAGTCCTGGTCTATCTGATATGGTGTTAACACAGAGAGGGAATAGGAGTCCTGGTCTATCTGGTATGGTGTTAACACAGAGAGGGAATAGGAGTCCTGGTCTATCTGATATGGTGTTAACACAGAGAGGGAATAGGAGTCCTGGTCTATCTGGTATGGTGTTAACACAGAGAGGGAATAGGAGTCCTGGTCTATCTGGTATGGTGTTAACACAGAGAGGGAATAGGAGTCCTGGTCTATCTGGTATGGTGTTAATACAGAGAGGGAATAGGAGTCCTGGTCTATCTGGTATGGTGTTAACACAGAGAGGGAATAGGAGTCCTGGTCTATCTGGTATGGTGTTAATACAGAGAGGGAATAGGAGTCCTGGTCTATCTGGTATGGTGTTAATACAGAGAGGGAATAGGAGTCCTGGTCTATCTGGTATGGTGTTAACACAGAGAGGGAATAGGAGTCCTGGTCTATCTGGTATGGTGTTAACACAGAGAGGGAATAGGAGTCCTGGTCTATCTGGTATGGTGTTAATACAGAGAGAATAGGAGTCCTGGTCTATCTGGTATGGTGTTAACACAGAGAGGGAATAGGAGTCCTAGTCCCTCTCACTGAGCACCCCACCCCTCCAGCCCCCAGCCCCCTCTCACTGAGCACCCCACCCCTCCAGCCCCCAGCCCCTCTCACCAGGCAGGGTGGGCAGTCTGCAGGTGTTAGGTCCAGGTATGTCCTGGTCACCAGGTGAATACTTCAGCTCCAGCTCACTGTGCAGGTTGAAGAACTGGCTGTACCTCCGGTAGACCAGGTACTTACTACCACCTCTGGTCCTTACCTCCATCACAAAACGCTGCCGGGAGAGAGGGAGGGGGAGGGGAGGTGGGAGGGGAGGCGGGAGGGGGAGAGAGAGATGGGAGGAGAGCAGGGAGAGAGGGAGGGGGAGGAGGAGGGGAGGCGGGAGGGGGAGAGAGAGAGATGGAAAGAGAGATATGAGGAGAGCAGGGAGAGAGGGAGGGGCAAAGGAGGAGAGTGGGAGGGAGGAAGATGGGAGAGAGAATTCTTACATGAGCTTTTGAGATGCTTTTCACACCATTTTTAGCGTTTAAAACGTTCTCACCATTCTCACCAGTGCGTTGTGTGGTCAGTGTACTGTTAACCACGCATACAGAGACATACTTACATAATAGTGGATGAAACCCTTTTTCTCCTCAATGTCTGCGATGGTGGCACTGATGGGAATGTTGTGTGGAAGCTGGTCAAAATCACTGAGCGAGAGAAGGAAGGAGAGGAGGAGAGGAGAACTAAGAAGTAAACAAATGCTGGGGTGACGTGCAGCTTCAAGGCGTGCTGTATGACGTCACTAATATATTCAACCCTGGGCTGGGACAGAACCCTGGGGGTTATATAAGTTCAGCAACATATCAGACAGGTTAGAGCCGTCCAACCGCAGGCTGATGTAGGTTCAATTGCAGGGCTTCATGGCACCGAGAACTCTCACTCACACACACACACACAGCACCTGTGATGCGAGGAAACACGCGTCATAGCGTACACACACGCATTTATGTAGGGGGAATGTTGCAAAACGAGCCACTCTGTTGACTATTGTGGAATTTAGTTTCAAATTCACAATCGTGACAGATGACTATTCTAGAAAGATTGGAAACGCGCAGCATACACTATAGAAGAATAGGCTACTACCACAGATAAAAGGGGAAACAGCTTCGCTGTTACTATTCTATTGCCTAGTTACTGGCTAAATACCCAATTTGGCCCTCATACCATCAAGGCCACCCAATCTTCCCCAGTTTCCAATTGTCTCATTCATCCCCCCTCTTCTCACTTCTCAGTCAATTTAACAGGTAAAATAAGGGGTAAAATACATTAACAACCGAGCTGGATGCAGAAGTTCACATTTCATAATAGTCCTATGCTGCTTTCAACAACTGCTGTCACCACTGGCCTCATAACTCACCTCTCGTCTCGTAGATGCTTGGGCAGCGACGCCATGTTGATGGAGACCGGGACGATTGAAGAACTTTCTGATAGATTTATCACAACACAGTCGCACCTCACCTCAACCCTCCTTCGATTAACAGAAACCTGAACTGAAAATCTGCTACAGACTCGCACAGCGGTTTCATGGAGCGGAACGAACGCGATCAGTAGGCGCAAACAGGCGACAGAGCGGAACGTGTGCAATCAGGAAGCCAAAATCAAGTTCCCCAAAATGATTAGGCTACACGCAGCGCCCGTTTCTGAAGTTTGCTGCGGTGGATGGGGAGGGAAGCAGTTGTCCTGTTGTTCTCGAGCCTCTTAACAGAGAATCAAATCAAATAGACTAAATGGTCATGATGCAGATGTAAACTTGCTAGGTTAAAATAGGTTAAAACATATACATATATATATATCCCTCTCACTATTGCTCTCTCGACTATTGTGTGGGTTCGTTCAAGCTTGAAAAGTATGTCAATCACAATGCAACTGGCAAAATCAGGCATTGTACAATCATGCGACTGGCAGAGTAAAATAGCCACTAATTGATAAATGGACCATGTATGTTGTAAATGTCTTCTGTTTTCTGCAGATAGAATGCTTAGCCTCGCACCTGTTCTTAAATCCGCCGTCATAATAAAGGAAGGGTGAGGAGGAAAGGGATCCGTTGAAGATCATTTTTACGCAGCCCCTTGCAGCACCATCTAATCGGAGGCCTTTGGCCCAGTTGCAACATGTAAAGTCGAATCCTTTTCACTAAATGTCAGCGAAGAGAGCAGTAGAGGTTAGAAGAGAGTAGTAAAGGGTATAACAGGGTAGAGGAGGGTATAAGAGAGTAGTAGAGGTTAGAAGAGAGCAGTAAAGGGTAGAACAGGGTAGAGGAGGGTGTAAGAGAGTAGAACAGGGTAGAGGAGGGTGTAAGAGAGTAGAACAGGGTAGAGGAGAGCAGTAAAGGGTAGAACAGGGTAGAGGAGGGTGTAAGAGAGTAGAACAGGGTAGAGGAGGGTGTAAGAGAGTAGAACAGGGTAGGGGAGGGTGTAAGAGAGTAGAACAGGGTAGAGGGGGGTGTAAGAGAGTAGAAGAGGTTAGAGGAGGGTGTAAGAGAGTAGAAGAGGGTAGAGGAGGGTGTAAGAGAGTAGAACAGGGTAGATGAGGGTGTAAGAGAGTAGAACAGGGTAGAGGAGGGTGTAAGAGAGTAGTAAAGGTTAGAAGAGACCAGAAAAGGGTAGAACAGGGTAGAGGAGGGTGTAAGAGAGTAGAACAGGGTAGAGAAGGGTGTAAGAGAGTAGAAAAGGGTAGAGGAGGGTGTAAGAGAGTAGTAGAGGTTAGAAGAGAGCAGTAAAGGGTAGAGGAGGGTAGAGGAGGGTGTAAGAGAGTAGAACAGGGTAGAGGAGGGTGTAAGAGAGTAGTACAGGGTAGAGGAGGGTGTAAGAGAGTAGAAGAGAGCAGTAAAGGGTAGAACAGGGTAGAGGAGGGTGTAAGAGAGTAGAACAGGGTAGAGGAGGGTGTAAGAGAGTAGTAAAAGGTAGAGGAGGGTGTAAGAGAGTAGAAGAGAGCAGTAAAGGGTAGAACACGGTAGAGGAGGGTGTAAGAGAGTAGTAGAGGTTAGAAGAGAGTAGTAAAGGGTAGAACAGGGTAGAGGAGGGTGTAAGAGAGTAGAACAGGGTAGAGGAGGGTGTAAGAGAGTAGTAGAGGTTAGAAGAGAGTAGTAAAGGGTAGAACAGGGTAGAGGAGGGTGTAAGAGAGTAGAACAGGGTAGAGGAGGGTGTAAGAGAGTAGTAAAGGGTAGAGGATGGTGTAAGAGAGTAGAAGAGAGGGGGTAGAACAGGGTAGAGGAGGGTGTAAGAGAGTAGAACAGGGTAGAGGAGGGTGTAAGAGAGTAGTAGAGGTTAGAAGAGAGCAGTAAAGGGTAGAACACGGTAGAGAAGGGTGTAAGAGAGTAGAACAGGGTAGAGGAGGGTGTAAGAGAGTAGAACAGGGTAGAGGAGGGTGTAAGAGAGTAGAAGAGGTTAGGGGAGGGTGTAAGAGAGTAGAACAGGGTAGAGGAGGGTGTAAGAGAGTGGAACAGGGTAGAGGAGGGTGTAAGAGAGTAGTAGAGGTTAGAAGAGAGCAGTAAAGGGTAGAACAGGGTAGAGGAGGGTGTAAGAGAGTAGAACAGGGTAGAGGAGGGTCTAAGAGAGTAGTAAAGGGTAGAGGAGGGTGTAAGAGAGTAGAACAGGGTAGAGGAGGGTGTAAGAGAGTAGTAGAGGTTAGAAGAGAGCAGTAAAGGGTAGAACAGGGTAGAGGAGGGTGTAAGAGAGTAGAACAGGGTAGAGGAGGGTGTAAGAGAGTAGTAAAGGGTAGAGGAGGGTGTAAGAGAGTAGAAGAGAGCAGTAAAGGGTAGAACACGGTAGAGGAGGGTGTAAGAGAGTAGTAGAGGTTAGAAGAGAGTAGTAAAGGGTAGAACAGGGTAGAGGAGGGTGTAAGAGAGTAGAACAGGGTAGAGGAGGGTGTAAGAGAGTAGTAGAGGTTAGAAGAGAGTAGTAAAGGGTAGAACAGGGTAGAGGAGGGTGTAAGAGAGTAGAACAGGGTAGAGGAGGGTGTAAGAGGTTAGAAGAGAGTAGTAAAGGATAGAACAGGGTAGAGGGGGGTGTAAGAGAGTAGTAGAGGTTAGAAGAGAGTAGTAAAGGGTAGAACAGGGTAGAGGAGGGTGTGAGAGAGTAGTAGAGGTTAGAAGAGAGTAGTAAAGGGTAGAACAGGGTAGTGGAGGGTGTAAGAGAGTAGTAGAGGTTAGAAGAGAGTAGTAAAGGGTAGAACAGGGTAGAGTAGGGTGTGAGAGAGTAGTAGAGGTTAGAAGAGAGTAGTAAAGGGTAGAGGAGGGTGTGAGAGAGTAGTAGAGGTTAGAAGAGAGTAGTAAAGGGTAGAACAGGGTAGAGGAGGGTGTAAGAGAGTAGTAGAGGTTAGAAGAGAGTAGTAAAGGGTAGAACAGGGTAGAGGAGGGTGTAAGAGAGTAGAACAGGGTAGAGGAGGGTGTAAGAGAGTAGTAGAGGTTAGAAGAGAGTAGTAAAGGGTAGAACAGGGTAGAGGAGGGTGTAAGAGAGTAGAACAGGGTAGAGGAGGGTGTAAGAGAGTAGTAAAGGGTAGAGGAGGGTGTAAGAGAGTAGAAGAGAGCAGTAAAGGGTAGAACAGGGTAGAGGAGGGTGTAAGAGAGTAGTAGAGGTTAGAAGAGAGTAGTAAAGGGTAGAACAGGGTAGAGGAGGGTGTAAGAGAGTAGAACAGGGTAGAGGAGGGTGTAAGAGAGTAGTAGAGGTTAGAGGAGAGTAGTAAAGGGTAGAACAGGGTAGAGGAGGGTGTACGAGAGTAGAACAGGGTAGAGGAGGGTGTAAGAGAGTAGTAAAGGGTAGAGGAGGGTGTAAGAGAGTAGAAGAGAGTAGTAAAGGGTAGAACAGGGTAGAGGAGGGTGTAAGAGAGTAGAACAGGGTAGAGGAGGGTGTAAGAGAGTAGTAGAGGTTAGAAGAGAGCAGTAAAGGGTAGAACACGGTAGAGAAGGGTGTAAGAGAGTAGAACAGGGTAGAGGAGGGTGTAAGAGAGTAGAACAGGGTAGAGGAGGGTGTAAGAGAGTAGAAGAGGTTAGGGGAGGGTGTAAGAGAGTAGAACAGGGTAGAGGAGGGTGTAAGAGAGTGGAACAGGGTAGAGGAGGGTGTAAGAGAGTAGTAGAGGTTAGAAGAGAGCAGTAAAGGGTAGAACAGGGTAGAGGAGGGTGTAAGAGAGTAGAACAGGGTAGAGGAGGGTGTAAGAGAGTAGAACAGGGTAGAGGAGGGTGTAAGAGAGTAGTAGAGGTTAGAAGAGAGCAGTAAAGGGTAGAACAGGGTAGAGGAGGGTGTAAGAGAGTAGAACAGGGTAGAGGAGGGTGTAAGAGAGTAGTAAAGGGTAGAGGAGGGTGTAAGAGGTTAGAAGAGAGTAGTAAAGGGTAGAACAGGGTAGAGGAGGGTGTAAGAGAGTAGTAGAGGTTAGAAGAGAGTAGTAAAGGGTAGAACAGGGTAGAGGAGGGTGTGAGAGAGTAGTAGAGGTTAGAAGAGAGTAGTAAAGGGTAGAACAGGGTAGTGGAGGGTGTAAGAGAGTAGTAGAGGTTAGAAGAGAGTAGTAAAGGGTAGAACAGGGTAGAGGAGGGTGTGAGAGAGTAGTAGAGGTTAGAAGAGAGTAGTAAAGGATAGATGAGGGTGTGAAAGAGTAGTAGAGGTTAGAAGAGAGTAGTAAAGGGTAGAACAGGGTAGAGGAGGGTGTAAGAGAGTAGTAGAGGTTAGAAGAGAGCAGTAAAGGGTAGAACACGGTAGAGAAGGGTGTAAGAGAGTAGAACAGGGTAGAGGAGGGTGTAAGAGAGTAGAACAGGGTAGAGGAGGGTGTAAGAGAGTAGAAGAGGTTAGGGGAGGGTGTAAGAGAGTAGAACAGGGTAGAGGAGGGTGTAAGAGAGTGGAACAGGGTAGAGGAGGGTGTAAGAGAGTAGTAGAGGTTAGAAGAGAGCAGTAAAGGGTAGAACAGGGTAGAGGAGGGTGTAAGAGAGTAGAACAGGGTAGAGGAGGGTGTAAGAGAGTAGAACAGGGTAGAGGAGGGTGTAAGAGAGTAGTAGAGGTTAGAAGAGAGCAGTAAAGGGTAGAACAGGGTAGAGGAGGGTGTAAGAGAGTAGAACAGGGTAGAGGAGGGTGTAAGAGAGTAGTAAAGGGTAGAGGAGGGTGTAAGAGAGTAGAAGAGAGCAGTAAAGGGTAGAACACGGTAGAGGAGGGTGTAAGAGAGTAGTAGAGGTTAGAAGAGAGTAGTAAAGGGTAGAACAGGGTAGAGGAGGGTGTAAGAGAGTAGAACAGGGTAGAGGAGGGTGTAAGAGAGTAGTATAGGTTAGAAGAGAGTAGTAAAGGGTAGAACAGGGTAGAGGAGGGTGTAAGAGAGTAGAACAGGGTAGAGGAGGGTGTAAGAGGTTAGAAGAGAGTAGTAAAGGATAGAACAGGGTAGAGGGGGGTGTAAGAGAGTAGTAGAGGTTAGAAGAGAGTAGTAAAGGGTAGAACAGGGTAGAGGAGGGTGTGAGAGAGTAGTAGAGGTTAGAAGAGAGTAGTAAAGGGTAGAACAGGGTAGTGGAGGGTGTAAGAGAGTAGTAGAGGTTAGAAGAGAGTAGTAAAGGGTAGAACAGGGTAGAGTAGGGTGTGAGAGAGTAGTAGAGGTTAGAAGAGAGTAGTAAAGGGTAGAGGAGGGTGTGAGAGAGTAGTAGAGGTTAGAAGAGAGTAGTAAAGGGTAGAACAGGGTAGAGGAGGGTGTAAGAGAGTAGTAGAGGTTAGAAGAGAGTAGTAAAGGGTAGAACAGGGTAGAGGAGGGTGTAAGAGAGTAGAACAGGGTAGAGGAGGGTGTAAGAGAGTAGTAGAGGTTAGAAGAGAGTAGTAAAGGGTAGAACAGGGTAGAGGAGGGTGTAAGAGAGTAGAACAGGGTAGAGGAGGGTGTAAGAGAGTAGTAAAGGGTAGAGGAGGGTGTAAGAGAGTAGAAGAGAGCAGTAAAGGGTAGAACAGGGTAGAGGAGGGTGTAAGAGAGTAGAACAGGGTAGAGGAGGGTGTAAGAGAGTAGTAGAGGTTAGAAGAGAGCAGTAAAGGGTAGAACACGGTAGAGAAGGGTGTAAGAGAGTAGAACAGGGTAGAGGAGGGTGTAAGAGAGTAGAACAGGGTAGAGGAGGGTGTAAGAGAGTAGAAGAGGTTAGGGGAGGGTGTAAGAGAGTAGAACAGGGTAGAGGAGGGTGTAAGAGAGTGGAACAGGGTAGAGATGGGTGTAAGAGAGTAGTAGAGGTTAGAAGAGAGCAGTAAAGGGTAGAACAGGGTAGAGGAGGGTGTAAGAGAGTAGAACAGGGTAGAGGAGGGTGTAAGAGAGTAGAACAGGGTAGAGGAGGGTGTAAGAGAGTAGTAGAGGTTAGAAGAGAGCAGTAAAGGGTAGAACAGGGTAGAGGAGGGTGTAAGAGAGTAGAACAGGGTAGAGGAGGGTGTAAGAGAGTAGTAAAGGGTAGAGGAGGGTGTAAGAGAGTAGAAGAGAGCAGTAAAGGGTAGAACACGGTAGAGGAGGGTGTAAGAGAGTAGTAGAGGTTAGAAGAGAGTAGTAAAGGGTAGAACAGGGTAGAGGAGGGTGTAAGAGAGTAGAACAGGGTAGAGGAGGGTGTAAGAGAGTAGTAGAGGTTAGAAGAGAGTAGTAAAGGGTAGAACAGGGTAGAGGAGGGTGTAAGAGAGTAGAACAGGGTAGAGGAGGGTGTAAGAGGTTAGAAGAGAGTAGTAAAGGGTAGAACAGGGTAGAGGAGGGTGTAAGAGAGTAGTAGAGGTTAGAAGAGAGCAGTAAAGGGTAGAACAGGGTAGAGGAGGGTGTGAGAGAGTAGTAGAGGTTAGAAGAGAGTAGTAAAGGGTAGAACAGGGTAGTGGAGGGTGTAAGAGAGTAGTAGAGGTTAGAAGAGAGTAGTAAAGGGTAGAACAGGGTAGAGGAGGGTGTGAGAGAGTAGTAGAGGTTAGAAGAGAGTAGTAAAGGATAGATGAGGGTGTGAAAGAGTAGTAGAGGTTAGAAGAGAGTAGTAAAGGGTAGAACAGGGTAGAGGAGGGTGTAAGAGAGTAGTAGAGGTTAGAAGAGAGCAGTAAAGGGTAGAACACGGTAGAGAAGGGTGTAAGAGAGTAGAACAGGGTAGAGGAGGGTGTAAGAGAGTAGAACAGGGTAGAGGAGGGTGTAAGAGAGTAGAAGAGGTTAGGGGAGGGTGTAAGAGAGTAGAACAGGGTAGAGGAGGGTGTAAGAGAGTGGAACAGGGTAGAGGAGGGTGTAAGAGAGTAGTAGAGGTTAGATGAGAGCAGTAAAGGGTAGAACAGGGTAGAGGAGGGTGTAAGAGAGTAGAACAGGGTAGAGGAGGGTGTAAGAGAGTAGAACAGGGTAGAGGAGGGTGTAAGAGAGTAGTAGAGGTTAGAAGAGAGCAGTAAAGGGTAGAACAGGGTAGAGGAGGGTGTAAGAGAGTAGAACAGGGTAGAGGAGGGTGTAAGAGAGTAGTAAAGGGTAGAGGAGGGTGTAAGAGAGTAGAAGAGAGCAGTAAAGGGTAGAACACGGTAGAGGAGGGTGTAAGAGAGTAGTAGAGGTTAGAAGAGAGTAGTAAAGGGTAGAACAGGGTAGAGGAGGGTGTAAGAGAGTAGAACAGGGTAGAGGAGGGTGTAAGAGAGTAGTATAGGTTAGAAGAGAGTAGTAAAGGGTAGAACAGGGTAGAGGAGGGTGTAAGAGAGTAGAACAGGGTAGAGGAGGGTGTAAGAGGTTAGAAGAGAGTAGTAAAGGATAGAACAGGGTAGAGGGGGGTGTAAGAGAGTAGTAGAGGTTAGAAGAGAGTAGTAAAGGGTAGAACAGGGTAGAGGAGGGTGTGAGAGAGTAGTAGAGGTTAGAAGAGAGTAGTAAAGGGTAGAACAGGGTAGTGGAGGGTGTAAGAGAGTAGTAGAGGTTAGAAGAGAGTAGTAAAGGGTAGAACAGGGTAGAGTAGGGTGTGAGAGAGTAGTAGAGGTTAGAAGAGAGTAGTAAAGGGTAGAGGAGGGTGTGAGAGAGTAGTAGAGGTTAGAAGAGAGTAGTAAAGGGTAGAACAGGGTAGAGGAGGGTGTAAGAGAGTAGTAGAGGTTAGAAGAGAGTAGTAAAGGGTAGAACAGGGTAGAGGAGGGTGTAAGAGAGTAGTAGAGGGTAGAGGGGGGTAGTAAAGGGTAGAACAGGGTAGGGGAGGGTGTAAGAGAGTAGAAGAGAGCAGTAAAGGGTAGAACAGGGTAGAGGAGGGTGTAAGAGAGTAGAAGAGAGCAGTAAAGGGTAGAACAGGGTAGAGGAGGGTGTAAGAGAGTAGAAGAGAGCAGTAAAGGGTAGAACAGGGTAGAGGAGGGTGTAAGAGAGTAGTAGAGGTTAGAAGAGAGTAGTAAAGGGTAGAACAGGGTAGAGGAGGGTGTAAGAGAGTAGAAGAGAGCAGTAAAGGGTAGAACAGGGTAGAGGAGGGTGTAAGAGAGTAGAAGAGAGCAGTAAAGGGTAGAACAGGGTAGAGGAGGGTGTAAGAGAGTAGTAGAGGTTAGAAGAGAGTAGTAAAGGGTAGAACAGGGTAGAGGAGGGTGTAAGAGAGTAGAAGAGAGCAGTAAAGGGTAGAACAGGGTAGAGGAGGGTGTACGAGAGTAGAAGAGGCTCTACTACTAATAAGCATTAGGCTTATTACATAAGGAAGATCTCAGTTGCATACTCCTCACATCCTCTCTCCTCGTCTCCTTCTCAAACCCCATTGGAGGAGAAGGTCAGAGGGTAGAGACCTCTGGATTTCCTATCCAATGGGTTTTGAGTAGGAGACGAAGAGAGAGGAAGTGAGGAGTATGCAATTGAAATTTTCCCATTGGCTATATGGGTTCTGGTCAAAAGTAGTACACTAAATAGAGATTACGGTGCCATGAGGGACGCAGCCATAATATTCCCCTTTCTTTGAGAAAAATATAGGGGGGAAAGAGAGGGGGGGCAGAAAGAGAGAGGGGGAGAGAGAGAGGGGAGAAAGAGAGAGGGGGAGAGAAAGAGAGAGGTGGGAGAGAGAGGGGGAGAAAGAGAGAGGGGGGAGAGAGAGGGGGAGAGAAAGAGGGGGAAGAGAAAGAGAGAGGATGGAGAAAGTGAGAGGGGGAGAAAGAGAAAGGGGGTAGAGAAAGAGAGGGGGAGAGAAAGCGAGAGAGAAAGTCACTTTACCAAAGTACATAGTCAGAATGTCCATCTCCGAACTGCATATCTACATCAGTTATTCAGGTATCTTGTAGAGGGAACACTCAGCAGTGTACACTCAATGTACAAAACATTAAGGACACCAGGTGAAAGTTATGATCCCTGTCACTTATTAAATCCACTTCAATCAGTGTAGATGAAGGAGAAGAGACATGTTAAATAATCATTTTTAAGCCTTGAGTCAATTGAGACATGGATTGTGCATGTGTGCCATTCAGAGCGATTATGGGCAAGACCAAATATTTAAGTGCCTTTGAACAGAGTATGGTAGTAGGTGCCAGACGCACCGGTTTGTGTCAAGAACTGCAACGCTGCTGGGTTTTTCACGCTCAACAGTTTCCCGTGTGTATCAAGAATGGTCCACCACCAAAAGGACATCCAGAGAAACTTGACACAACTGTGGGGAGCATTGGAGTCAACATGGGCCAGCATCCCTGTGGAACACTGGAGTCAACATGGGCCAGCATCCCTGTGGAACACTTCAATATTAGGAAGGTGTCCTTATTGTTTTGTACACTCAGTTTATGTATGTGTGTGTGCGTGCGTGTGTGTATGCGCGTGCATGTACGTGTGTGTGTGTGTGTGTGTGTGTGTGTGTGTGTGTGTGTGTGTGTGTGTGTGTGTGTGTGTGTGTGTGTGTGTGTGTGTGTGTGTGTGTGTGTGTGTGTGTGTGTGTGTGTGTGTGTGTGTGTATGCGTGTGTGTGTGTGTATGCGTGTGCATGCATGTGTGTGCTTATATCCTTGCCAATATCTGGGCATTTAAAGAGATGACAGAGGACATATCGATTCCCTCTCTATTCTCATACTGTGTGGCCGACTGACTACACAGACACTTTGAAACCAAGTGTGTGTGTGTGTGTGTTAAATCTCCCGTGATGAAAGGTAGATATGTATTTGGACACAAGTGGTGAAGCCCATAATAGATACACACACTAGGCCCATAACTTGGCTGTTCCAAGCTTCAGACATCCAAGTGTGTATTTAACACCAAGGTCACATCAGTTGCTCTGTGTGTGTTGTGTGTTGTGTGTTGTGTGTTTGTGTGTGTGTGTGTGTGTGTGTGTGTGTGTGTGTGTGTGTGTGTGTGTGTGTGTGTGTGTGTGTGTGTGTGTGTGTGTGTGTACGTTTTACTATACTTTTTAGTACCAGATGTCCTCACTAGAATAGTAAACCAACAAAAATTCCGAGAAGTGAGAACATTTTGCCGGGGTTCACTATTATTTCACACCCAGAAGAGGAGAGAAGGGAGGCAACATGGAATCATTCCTAAATATATTCTACTACAGAAGAACATGTTATAATGTAAAACCTAAGAGGTGTTCAATAGGTTATGTCCCAGGATGTTTTAAATGGAACAGTCTTAGAAAAAAAGGTGCTATGTACAACCTTAAAGGGTTCTTCGCCTGTCCCCATAGGAGAACCCTATTAATCAACCCGTTTTGGTTCCAGGTAGAACCATTTTGGTTCCAGGTAGAACTCTTTTGGGTTCCATGTAGAACCCTCCATGTAGAACCCCCATGTAGGACCCTTTTTTTTGGAACCAAAAAGGGTTATCCTATGGGTACTGCCAAAGAACTCTCTTGGAACCCTTTTTTTATAAGAATGTACAGTTCTAACTAGACTTTTTCTAACTCCTTTGTAGATGGTGTTCTGTGATTATGAAGTATGGATTTTAGGGCCCATACTAAACATAGTATGCAACACCATAAAAGCTAGTGTGTGTGTGTGTGTGTGTGTGTGTGTGTGTGTGTGTGTGTGTGTGTGTGTGTGTGTGTGTGTGTGTGTGTGTGTGTGTGTGTGTGTGTGTGTGTGTGTGTGTGTGTGTGTGTGTGTGTGTCAGTGTAGGCTACATCAATCTCATACTGTACTTCAAGATCTCTCTCTCTCCTTTCTTCTTCCCTTCATCCCCTCTGGTCTCCATGTTACCAAGGTAACGGAGTTTCAACATCGAGTGAAGAAGTGAAAGCAGCTCAGTTTTAAAGAGAGAGATAGATAGTGAGGGAAAGAGGTAGAGAGGTAGATAGTGAGGGAGCGAGGAAGATAGTGAGGGAGAGAGGTAGATAGTGAGGGAGAGAGGTAGAGAGAGAGGTAGATAGTGAGGGAGAGAGGTAGATAGTGACGTAGAGAGAGGTAGAGGTAGATAGTGAGGACAGCAAAGAAATGTTTTATTAATAGTAGTGTTTGATTGGTTAGTAATGTTGAGAAAGTGATCTGACACTAGGGCAGTGTTAGTACGTCATGTCTTGAACCCCACTGTCCCTCTCCCATACTCTCCCAAAATAAATGCTGTGTATGTATGTATGCATGTGTGTGTGCCTCTGTGTGTTTGCGTGTGTGCCTACGTGTGTGTGTGTGTGTGTGTGTGTGTGTGTGTGTGTGTGTGTGTGTGTGTGTGTGTGTGTGTGTGTGTGTGTGTGTGTGTGTGTGTGTGATATATAAGACTGATAGTGGACACCCCCCTCTCTTACCCTATCTCAACTCCAGCCCCGGTCTCTTTCTCTCCTTCACTCTCTCCTTCACTCTCTCCATCTCTCTCTCTCTCCAGTGTCTAGTCCCTCACTAGCCAGGTAAGGTTGATCATTGAAAGGTCTGGGTTGTGGGATTGGTTTTCATTGGTTCACGAGACTGGATGCATAATTATTATTAATTATTGCAAGCAAATACTGTCTGGTTGGGGTCTGCAGTTAATGCCTGACGTTCAAACTCGCAGAACAATAATATTCTTTATTCAGTTTCCATTGGTTTGTTTTTGGTCATCTTGTGTTAGAAAAGGATTGTTGTTTTGAGAAGTGTTGGACAGGTTGATATGTAGTGTGCTGTGAATTCATACAGCATGTATAGACAATTCTGTGTAGTGATTCTGTGTTCTTGAATGGCTGGATGTTGGTAGAATTCCATTATAAAACCTGCAGCTGTTCTAAGTCCCAGTTCTGACCCAGACGGAATGCTCAGGATATTTGTCATTCTTAGAATATTCCTAAAACAATGGTTCTAGTATTCTATGGTCTGCTTGGAGATGTCAGTCTCCTGTCCACTCAGCCAACATATGACTGCACGTGCGACTGTAGACCAAGACGAGTGTGTGTGTGTGTGTTTATGTACTTTAAACCAAGACATGTACGACTCCATGACTCATACAACTGTTATATGATGTCAAGGTTGAAATATTACTCAGTGCAATATATCAGACATCATAGTCACATACATCATAGTCACATACATCATAGTCACATACATCATAGTCACATACATCATAGTCACATACATCATAGTCACATACATCATAGTCACATACATCATAGTCACATACATCATAGTCACATACATCATAGTCACATACATCATAGTCACATACATCATAGTCACATACATCATAGTCACATACATCATAGTCACATACATCATAGTCACATACATCATAGTCACATACATCATAGTCACATACATCATAGTCACATACATCATAGTCACATACATCATAGTCTATTTGAGCGTTGCATGACACAAACCTGAAGCCAGTCAAATGTAGGACTATAGCAGCACTTCCTCATTTCAACGCCCGTCACCCAACACGGTGATAAATAGCTGCTATTGGGATAAATACCCCATTAAAAATAGGCTTTGCACCATCTGATAGAGAGAGAGGACATCTGGGTGTCCCCGAAAGACAACCCACACAACACAGGCCCAATCCCAATCCATCTCTCAGCCCTTCATCACCTTGTGGAGACCCGAGAGGATTTAATTGGTATAAGCAATATGGTGACACTTCAACCTAGCCTATCAGAGGGCAAGATGAAGCTATTACCATATTGCTTATACGAATCGAATCCTCTCAGATCTCCACAAATGCAGGAAATAGGGCACAGGGATGGATTTGGGATTGGGCCATGGTCCTGTTAAAATAATGTTTAAAAAATAAGACATTTAACCATTGTAGTTAAAGGTATATGTCACTTTAGCTAACAAATGAGTTGTTGTTAGTTAAATTGCTCCTTCTTGGTCAGGTCGTTATTGTAAAAGCTAATGTGTTCTCCATGACTTACAAAGGCATAAATACAGTTCTATGTCGTAGAGTTATACATCACTTGACGTGACATGTTACCCTGCAGTGTAAGGGTCATGTTGTCAAGACTAATCGTGAAGTTGTTTTACCTCGAGTGGGCTACACTAACCTTCGACCCCTATGTACGTGCCAGAAGGCTTTGGTCGCTGTCAATCATATACTGCATGTATGTAGATGTCAAAGATCAACGTTAACTTGTTTTACCTGTGATGAAGTGGAACTGTTAACACTCTAGAAGGGTTTGAAACATGAGTACATGTCAAAGATCAACGTTAACTTGTTTTACCTGTGATGAAGTGTAAGATGAACTGTTAAAGATTCTAGGGTAGTGTTGAAACCTATGTAGATGCCACTGGTAACCCCGTACTGCTAGAAGGGTTAGGTGGTGTTGAAACCTATGTAGATGCCACTGGTAACCCCGTACTGCTAGAAGGGTTAGGTAGTGTTGAAACCTATGTAGATGCCACTGGTAACCCCGTACTGCTAGAAGGGTTAGGTAGTGTTGAAACCTATGTAGATGCCACTGGTAACCCCATACTGCTAGAAGGGTTAGGTAGTGTTGAAACCTATGTAGATGCCACTGGTAACCCCGTACTGCTAGAAGGGTTAGGTAGTGTTGAAACCTATGTAGATGTCACTGGTAAGTCGCTCTGGATAAGAGCGTCTGCTAAATGACTTAAATGTAAATGTAAATGGTAACCCCATACTGCTAGAAGGGTTAGGTAGTGTTGAAACCTATGTAGATGCCACTGGTAACCCCGTACTGCTAGAAGGGTTAGGTAGTGTTGAAACCTATGTAGATGTCACTGGTAACCCCATACTGCTAGAAGGGTTAGGTGGTGTTGAAACCTATGTAGATGCCACTGGTAACCCCGAACTGCTAGAAGGGTTAGGTAGTGTTGAAACCTATGTAGATGCCACTGGTAACCCCATACTGCTAGAAGGGTTAGGTAGTGTTGAAACCTATGTAGATGCCACTGGTAACCCCATACTGCTAGAAGGGTTAGGTAGTGTTGAAACCTATGTAGATGCCACTGGTAACCCCATACTGCTAGAAGGGTTAGGTAGTGTTGAAACCTATGTAGATGCCACTGGTAACCCCATACTGCTAGAAGGGTTAGGTAGTGTTGAAACCTATGTAGATGCCACTGGTAACCCCATACTGCTAGAAGGGTTAGGTAGTGTTGAAACCTATGTAGATGCCACTGGTAACCCCATACTGCTAGAAGGGTTAGGTAGTGTTGAAACCTATGTAGATGCCACTGGTAACCCCATACTGCTAGAAGGGTTAGGTAGTGTTGAAACCTATGTAGATGCCACTGGTAACCCCGTACTGCTAGAAGGGTTAGGTAGTGTTGAAACCTATGTAGATGCCACTGGTAACCCCGTACTGCTAGATGGGTTAGGTAGTGTTGAAACCTATGTAGATGCCACTGATAACCCCGTACTGCTAGAAGGGTTAGGTTGTGTTGAAACCTATGTAGATGCCACTGGTAACCCCATACTGCTAGAAGGGTTAGGTAGTGTTGAAACCTATGTAGATGCCACTGGTAACCCCGTACTGCTAGAAGGGTTAGGTAGTGTTGAAACCTATGTAGATGCCACTGGTAACCCCGTACTGCTAGAAGGGTTAGGTAGTGTTGAAACCTATGTAGATGCCACTGGTAACCCCATACTGCTAGAAGGGTTAGGTAGTGTTGAAACCTATGTAGATGCCACTGGTAACCCCGTACTGCTAGAAGGGTTAGGTTGCTGTCAAACAGCTTGTTTTACCTCATAAGTGTAGCTGTTGATTCAATATACATACTATAAGGGTTGGGTTAGTGACTTGCTGTGAAACACAAGTTATTTTACTCCTGACACACCACACACACACACACACACACACACACACACACACACACACACACACACACACACACACACACACACACACACACACACACACGTATGTAGATGCCAAAGATGACTGAGGTTCATGTGCCACACCCCTTAGCCACAAGCATGACAACATGCTAACATGCTAACATCATGATGACCATCAACATACCTGGAGGACACAGAAGCCACAAGAGACCTGGAATATATAGAAGATACAGGACACATAAAGAGATACTATCGGCAGGGTTACAATATTCGGGAACTTTCCCCAAACTCTTAGCTTCTCCAGAAATCTTGCTTGGTGGATTTCAAGATTTCCTGCTTATCGCCTCCTAAATATAGAAGATATGAGACATGGGAGATATGAGAGATATGGAACTTGGCTGCGTCCTTGGCGGATGTCTTGGTCCATACTGTACTATTTATAGAACTGCTACCAAAGTCCAACACACAGACAGATGGACACAGTTAGATTTCAAAATATATTTGTTACCAAGGAAGAGAGAGGAGGGGGCGAGATAGAGGGGGGGGGGGGGGAGCAAGAGAGAGAGAGAAAGCAAGAGAGAGAGAGAGCGAGAGTGAGAGCGGAGAGAGAGAGAGAGAGAGAGAGAGCTATTTTCACATTTAATTAGTCACAGTCTCCTCATAGACTTTTCTGCCAGGGTATCAAAACCATGCCTCTGAGACACTTCTGAACACACACACAACCATTCACACACAAAACCATACATACAACCATACACACACACACAAAACCACACACACACACACACCAGCAAAAGCATCAAATACTTATGCAAATTTACAGAAGCTCTGGCACTGACTTACCCACACGTACACACACACACAACCATACACACACAAAACCATACACACAACCACACAACCATACACACGCAAAACCATACACACAACCACACACACACACACAGAGACACACAACCATACACACACAAAACCATACACACAACCACACACACGCAAAACCATACACACAACCACACACACACACACAGAGACACACAAGCATACACACACAAACACAGGAACACACATACATGCGCACACACAAACACACAGCTCAAACAGAGCAGTAATATCTAAGAAGTAATATCTAACACACACTAGACTCTATCCACCTCCATGTCACTAGACTCTATCCACCTCCGTGTCACTGGACTCTATCCACCTCCGTCACTAGACTCTATCCACCTCCACGTCACTAGACTCTATCCACCACCGTGTCACTAGACTCTATCCACCTCCGTGTCACTAGACTCTATCCACCTCCATGTCACTAGACTCTATCCACCACCGTGTCACTAGACTCTATCCACCTCCGTGTCACTAGACTCTATCCACCGCCATGTCACTAGACTCTATCCACCTCCATGTCAATAGACTCTATCCATCTCCGCGTCACTAGACTCTATCCACCTCCGTGTCACTAGACTCTATCCAACTCCGTCACTAGACTCTATCCACCTCCACGTCACTAGACTCTATCCACCTCCATGTCACTAGACTCTATCCACCGCCATGTCACTAGACTCTATCCACCGCCATGTCACTAGACTCTATCCACCGCCATGTCACTAGACTCTATCCACCTCCATGTCACTAGACTCTATCCACCTCCACGTCACTAGACTCTATCCACCTCCACGTCACTAGACTCTATCCACCTCCACGTCACTAGACTCTATCCACCTCCACGTCACTAGACTCTATCCACCTCCACGTCACTAGACTCTATCCACCTCCGTGTCAATAGACTCTATCCACCTCCATGTCACTAGACTCTATCCACCTCCACGTCACTAGACTCTATCCACCTCCGTGTCAATAGACTCTATCCACCTCCATGTCAATAGACTCTATCCACCTCCACGTCACTAGACTCTATCCACCTCCACGTCACTAGACTCTATCCACCTCCATGTCACTAGACTCTATCCACCTCCACGTCACTAGACTCTATCCACCTCCGTGTCAATAGACTCTATCCACCTCCGTGTCAATAGACTCTATCCACCTCCATGTCACTAGACTCTATCCACCTCCATGTCACTAGACTATCCACCTCCATGTCACTAGACTCTATCCACCTCCGTCAATAGACTATCCACCTCCATGTCACTAGACTCTATCCACCTCCATGTCACTAGACTCTATCCACCTCCATGTCAATAGACTCTATCCACCTCCATGTCACTAGACTCTATCCACCTCCATGTCAATAGACTCTATCCACCTCCATGTCAATAGACTCTATCCACCTCCATGTCAATAGACTCTATCCACCTCCATGTCAATAGACTCTATCCACCTCCATGTCACTAGACTATCCACCTCCATGTCACTAGACTCTTATCACCTCCATGTCACTAGACTCTATCCACCTCCGTCAATAGACTCTATCCACCTCCATGTCAATAGACTCTATCCACCTCCATGTCAATAGACTCTATCCACCTCCATGTCAATAGACTCTATCCACCTCCATGTCAATAGACTCTATCCACCTCCATGTCAATAGACTCTATCCACCTCCATGTCAATAGACTCTATCCACCTCCATGTCAATAGACTCTATCCACCTCCATGTCAATAGACTCTATCCACCTCCATGTCAATAGACTCTATCCACCTCCATGTCAATAGACTCTATCCACCTCCGTGTCACTAGACTCTATCCACCTCCGTGTCACTAGACTCTATCCACCTCCGTGTCACTAGACTCTATCCACCTCCGTGTCACTAGACTCTATCCACCATGTCACTAGCCTAATCAGGCTGTATCTCAGTAATATAGAGGCTTCCTCACCCCATGGCCTCGTCCTTATGTAGAATGATTAGACAGAGTCAGACAGAATGTCCCTCTGACGGCTTCCACCAATGTATCTTTCAATGTCTTGTTGCATTATTGCAGGCGAGGGAAAGGATGCTGCTGGAGACTATTGGGAGACTCTCTGTTGTACTGAGTAGTTATTAAGGGATATCTGTCTGGCTCTTTACTGACATCTGTTGAGCAATTTAAGGCAATGCAGGAATGATTTCACAAACGCTTCAAAACTGTGCACCCAGGACACTGGGACACAGGACACACCCAGGACACTACAACTGCCATGATCAAATAGAGCTGGGTGAACTTGTAAATGTGAGGCAATAGGACTCTGGCTCCATTTTGAGAGAGCGGTAGTCATATGCTTTCTTCTAAGATTTGTCTTGGGAAGTATCTTGTTGATTATCATTGCACCTCTGTTCACAATCATTATTTATGCTGCGTCTTATATTACCAAATATGGCCTTTGGTCAGCTTTCTCCCCTCCTCTCCCCTTTCTCCCCTTTCTCCCCTCATCTCTCCTTTCTCCCCTCCTCTCCCCTTTCTCCCCTCATCTCTCCTTTCTCCCCTCCTCTCCCCTTTCTCCCCTCCTCCCCTCATCTCTCCTTTCTCCCCTCCTCTCCCCTTTCTCCCCTCCCCTCCTCTACCCTCCCCTCCTTTCTCCCCTCCTCCCCTCATCTCTCCTCCTCTCCCCTCCCCTCCTTTCTACCCTCCTCCCCTCCTCTACCCTCCCCTCCTTTCTACCCTCCTCCCCTCCTCTACCCTCCTCCCCTCCTCTACCCTCCCTTCCTTTCTACCATCCTCCCCTCCTCCCCTCCTCTCTACCCTCCCCTCCTTTCTACCCTCCTCCCCTCCTTTCTACCCTCCTCCCCTCCTCTACCCTCCCCTCCTTTCTACCCTCCTCCCCTCCTTTCTACCCTCCTCCCCTCCTCTACCCTCCCCTCCTTTCTACCCTCCTCCCCTCCTTTCTACCCTCCTCCCTTCCTTTCTACCCTCCTCCCCTCCTCTACCCTCCCCTCCTTTCTACCCTCCTCCCCTCCTCTACCCTCCCCTCCTTTCTACCCTCCTCCCCTCCTTTCTACCCTCCTCCCCTCCTCTACCCTCCCCTCCTTTCTACCCTCCTCCCCTCCTCCCCTCATCTCTCCTTTCTCCCCTCTCTACCCTCCCCTCCTTTCTACCCTCCTTTCTACCCTCCTCCCCTCCTTTCTACCCTCCTCCCCTCTCCTTTCTACCATCCTCCCGTCTCTTTTCTCCCCTCCTCCCCTCTCCTTTCTCCCATCCTCCCCTCTCCTTTCTCCCATCCTCCCTTCCTCTGCCAAGTTCAGTTGTGTGTCCGTTGAGTGCCAGAACGATATAGAGCCCAGCTCATGGTCACTGGCCAAACTCTGATGCTGTTCCTCTCCTCTCTTTTTCTTCCCTCTCTCCTCCTGTCCTCTTCTCTCCCCCTCCTCTCCAGTGTGTCCTTACATCCACTGTCCTTACTTTGTGTCTGCCAGACACTATTCATGGTGCTTTACATCACCACAGTCCAGAGACAGTGGTCTGTGTATCTCTGTCTGTCCTGTTCCTCAGCCAAGGTCTCAGGGCTCAAGATAACCTTGGAATTGACACTAAACACTTTGTCCTAGCGCCTCATTTATGCTATTCCTATTATATATTCATAAACCTCTCTCTCTCCCCTCAGTTACCAAGATGGCCGCTTTGAAAGATTTTTTGAAAGCTGATGATATTCAGAAGGCCCTTGATGCAGTCAAAGGTGAGCACAAGTTCACTGTTGAAAACCAAACCAAATCTTTTGAAAATAATATAACATATCTCTCTCCGTTCTCTCTTCCTGTCTCCTCCCTCCCTGTCCATGTGCCTGTGTGTGCTTACCTGTCCGTGTGTGTGTGTATGTGTGTGTGCGTACCTGTGCGTTTGTGTATGTATGTATGTGTGTGTGCGTACCTGTCCGTGTGTGTATGTGTCTGTGCTTACCTGTCCGTGTGTGTGTGTGTGTGTGTGTGTGTGTGTGTGTGTGTGTGTGTGTGTGCATACCTGCACGCGTATATGTATGTGTGTGTGTGCTTACCTGTCCATGTGTGCGTACCTGTCTGTGCGTGTGTATCTGTGTGCTGACCTGTCCGTGTGTGCGTGTGTATCTGTGTAATGACCTGTCCGTGTGTGTGTGTGTGTGTGCATGTGCGTACCTGTGTGTCCAGCGGAGGGTTCCTTCGACCATAAGAAGTTCTTTGCTCTGGTGGGCCTGAAGGCCATGACTCCTGACAATGTCAAGAAGGTGTTCCAGGCTATTGATGCTGACCAGAGTGGATTCATTGAGGAGGAGGAGCTCAAGTAAGAGGAAGAGAGATACACGTAGACGGACACACACACACACACCTACACTACAGGCACACACACACGCACATAGACTCATACCAAAGACACACATGGACAGGTGCACACACACACATCCATCAGATGTGAATGTGTGGCTATTTTCCAATTTACAAGCTGGCATACCGTTTAGAATGCATGCCCAATATAGGGTTGCAAAATTCCGGTAACTTTTCCAAAATGCCGAGGTGTTCCAGAAATCCTGATTGGAAGATCCCTGGCGTCAGGATGGAATAAGCAGTAAATCCAGGAATCGTCCAAACGTGATATCTGGAAAACCTAGAAATTGTGGGGAAAGGAAACAGGATTTTGCAGTCCTAGCTTAATACATTTTTTCTTCACGCTAAATCTCTGACCTCAGGTTCGTACTGAAAGGTTTTGCTGAGAACAGCAGACACACACACACGCAGCTCCTTAATCTTGACCCCTAACCTTTGAACTCTCTTCTACCTCAGGTTTGTGCTGAAGAGTTTCGCTGAGGACGGCAGAGACCTGACCGACGCCGAGACCAAAGCCTTCCTTAATGCCGCCGACAAGGACGGAGACGGAAAGATCGGCATCGACGGTGAGAGAGGTGATAGGATGATAACGGAATGAAATGCTGAGTCATTCCCAGAGGATCTTAATGTTGTCCTCCTCTTCTCTTTTCCAGAGTTTGAAGTCTTGGTCCATGAGGTGTAAAGAGCACCTCTAGTCTCCCCCTTTCTCCTCCCCTGCGAATTCATGTTTTAAATGCAATCTCCCCCCTCTAAGCCCCCCCCTCCCCTCCCCCCCATCATCACCCAAAAAGCACAATCCAGTCCAGGGTGAAGTTTCTCCTCGACACAGATCTAGGATCACCTACCCCAATCCTAACCTTAACCATTAGTGGGGGTAAAATGCCAACTGACCCAAGATCAGCGTCAAGGCTACTTCACCCTACACCGCACAGGCCCAGTCTCTCTAACCGAAACAGTACCAGAGACGTCCACCAGGGGGAGGTAGAGTGGGGACTACCCAACAAGCACTTCTGTATTTATCTGTATGTTTTTCTACTGTACCAACATACTGTATATATGTTCTGTTTTGATTTGAAAATGTCATGACTGTCTCATTTTAAAAGAAAACCTTTACTGTAGATATAATGTACCAGAAACCTTCCCTTTCCTCCCTAGCCGTCTATGGACCCTATGTCTCCTTGCCCAAATGGCACCCTATTCCCTTTATAGTGCACTACTGACAAAAGGGAATAGGGTGCTATTTTTAATAGTGTGCCATTTTTGGGGGACTGAACCCTATACAACCTGTGTCTCTCATTCTTTATTTTTTCCACCTCACACATACTTGTACCCTCCCTCCTTTCCTCCCTCCCTCCATTCCTTCCTCTCTCGTCTGGTGATGAGATGTATAAATAAAGAGGTAGAGTGGTGAAGAGAGAGAAATGATTCAAATTAAGAAATAATAAGAAATAAAACACCTTGAGTAAAATGACTATTTCATTTATTCTTATTTAATGATTTAATATAAACTAGACTGGACACTAATATACTGTAGAACAAGGAATGCACAAATGAGACGATTCATTTAGATATTTTCAAAATAAAAGTATCTATTTCACAATAAAAGCATCCTAGATCGAACAATTAGTAAACCATTGGAAAATCTATCGAAACACACAAACAATGTGACAAAGTGCTATTCTTAAATCGCATAATAGTACAAATAAATATATTTTTTTTTACACGATTAGATGATCTACATAATTTCTCTAAAAATAGACGCAATGTCAAACTCAAGGACGTTAGCTTTTCTTGACGTCTACATCTCTGCTGATTGGTCAGTGGGTCCTGGGTGCTGATCTGTCATTGGTGGTTGTTGGTTTAAGCTTCACTGTCGCAAAGGGATTGGTTCCCCTGCAACAGATCAGGTGACATGTAAACAACTAGCACTCAACACTAATGACAAACATCACAGCAGGCACACACACACAAACACTGACACACACTGACACACACTGACACACACTCACACACACCTCCTACCTGGGAAAGAGTAGGTTTTCTCCAGAAGCTCCAAGGGGTGATAATGACTCTGCTGTCCTCTCCGGGAAAGTAGGCTGGATTGGTCGAAAGTCAGCTGACCCCCTCCGGAGCATTGTTGTTGGCTGAGGGGGTGGCGGGGGCGGAGGAGGAGGGGGCGGGAGCTCGCTATAGCCCTTCAGGCTATTTGTTCTCGTCACAATCTCTGGTTCTGCCATCCTCTCAGGGAGGGGAGAGATTGGTCGGAAGTCGACGGAGGCCCTGCGAGTGGGTGTGGCAGGGGGCGCGACATCACCGTAGGCCTTTTCTGATTGGTCCATGGAGGTGTCAGAGGGATCCAATAGGTTGTTCATGCTGTGGCTCCTCAAGGAAGTGCCACTGGAGGGTCAAATGTCAGATATGATCATATTGATTGATTGATTGATTGATTGATTGATTGATTCATTGATTGATTGACATACCTGGACCCCAAGAGGTTAGAGAAGTCCTCAATAGAAGCAACATAAGCTGCTGGGAACCAGCCCTGGCTATTGGAACAACAGAGAGAGAGACCAGAGGAATATTAGCAAACACAACAATGGCCTAAATACTGGAACAGGCAAGTTCCTAGATAAAGTCCACTGTTTTCCCAGCCAGCCATCTACCCACATAGGAATGAATGAATGATGGATGGATAAAGGAACAAGCAAACAGACAAACAAAGGAATTAATCATAATGGGCCTTGCTGTTATCCACTGTCCCCTACCATAGCCTGCTATCCACTGTCCCCTACCATAGCCTGCTATCCACTGTCCCCTACCATAGTCTGTTATCCACTGTCCCCTACCATAGTCTATTATCCACTGTCCCCTACCATAGTCTGTTATCCACTGTCCCCTGCCATAGCCTGCTATCCACTGTCCCCTACCATAGCCTGCTATCTACTGTCCCCTACCATAGTCTGTTATCCACTGTCCCCTACCATAGTCTGCTATCCACTATCCCCTACCATAGTCTGCTATCCACTGTCCCCTACCATAGCCTGTTATCCACTGTCCCCTACCATAGTCTGTTATCCACTGTCCCCTACCATAGTCTGTTATCCACTGTCCCCTACCATAGTCTGTTATCCACTGTCCCCTACCATAGTCTGTTATCCACTGTCCCCTACCATAGTCTGTTATCCACTGTCCCCTACCATAGCCTGCTATCCACTGTCCCCTACCATAGCCTGTTATCCACTGTCCCCTACCATAGCCTGTTATCCACTGTCCCCTACCATAGTCTGTTATCCACTGTCCCCTACCATAGTCTGTTATCCACTGTCCCCTACCATAGTCTGTTATCCACTGTCCCCTACCATAGTCTGTCATCCACTGTCCCCTACCATAGTCTGTTATCCACTGTCCCCTACCATAGCCTGCTATCCACTGTCCCCTACCATAGCCTGCTATCCACTGTCCCCTACCATAGTCTGTTATCCACTGTCCCCTGCCATAGTCTGTTATCCACTGTCCCCTACCATAGTCTGTTATCCACTGTCCCCTACCATAGCCTGCTATTCACTGTCCCCTACCATAGCCTGCTATCCACTGTCCCCTACCATAGTCTGTTATCCACTGTCCCCTACCATAGTCTGTTATCCACTGTCCCCTACCATAGTCTGTTATCCACTGTCCCCTACCATAGCCTGCTATCCACTGTCCCCTACCATAGCCTGCTATCCACTGTCCCCTACCATAGTCTGTTATCCACTGTCCCCTACCATAGTCTGTTATCCACTGTCCCCTACCATAGTCTGTTATCCACTGTCCCCTACCATAGCCTGCTATCCACTGTCCCCTACAATAGCCTGCTATCCACTGTCCCCTACCATAGTCTGTTATCCACTGTCCCCTACCATAGTCTGTTATCCACTATCCCCGACCGTAGTCTGTTATCCACTATCCCTTACCATAGTCTGTTATCCACTATCCCCGACCGTAGTCTGTTATCCACTATCCCTTACCATAGTCTGTTATCCACTATCCCCGACCGTAGTCTGTTATCCACTATCCCCTACCGTAGGCTGCTATCCGTTCTTCCATACAGCCACCCATTCCTCGGCTCCTGGACCAACACGGTAACCATCTCTCCCCGAGTGAAGGGTAGGAGTTTGGGGTTGGAGGAGGGCGGGTGGGACACCAGGGCTCTCATGGTCCTACCCCCACCCAGACCCAGAGACTCACCCACTGAGGAGGAGCGGGATCGGCTGTGGAGGGGGGACGGGGCTGGGGTAGGAAGGGGGTAGAGAGGATGATGGGGAAGGAATATGGACGGAGAAGGAGAAGAGAGATGGATGGAGAAAAGTTTATCCAATGAAAAATCCCCACGGTATCAACCAAAACATTTCCCTGCTATGCACTAAATGAATACAATAACACCACACATGTGAGTAGTGTAGCTGATTGACTAAATATAACCCTGTTCTTTGGGGGTGCAGTGTAGTCATCCCACCTCTAGAGGGCACTCTCCCCAGGGCCTGCTGTTCTCTCCTGGCCCAAGACATGTCTATGTCCTCATCTACTGTCTGCAGCAGAGAGCTCACTGAGCCACACAGCTGAGGAGAGAGGAAGACGGGGGAAGGTTGATTGGTTGGGTGGAATACTTGTCTCTAACTTGTTCCTCCTGGTCAGGGTGGGCGGGGCTACGGGGTCTCTAACCTGTTCTTCCTGGTCAGGGTGGGTGGGGCTACGGGGTCTCTAACCTGTTCTTCCTGGTCAGGGTGGGTGGGGCTACGGGGTCTGGAGCCTCGTGTCTCGTTCACTTTCTCCTTCCATCCATCAGCCTTCTGCTGTAGGGAAGCCCCTGTCTGGGGGAGAGATGGGGACATTTCAGAACACTACCTGTGTGTGTGGGTTTGTAAAGGTTTCTGACGTCCCCGTTTTTGACATAAACATGTGTGTGTGTGTACCTTGTTGATGAGGAAGAGCAGTGACTGTGTCAGTCCGCAGTGTTTCTCTGCCAGGAAGCGATACCTAATAATAACAACCGGCATCATATTCATCATCATGATAATGGTCCTAATAGTAATTGTGTTGGTAATGTATTACTAATGGTCCTAATAGTAATTGTGTTGGTAATGTATTACTAATGGTCCTAATAGTAATTGTGTTGGTAATGTATTACTAATGGTCCTAATAGTAATTGTGTTGGTAATGTATTACTAATGGTCCTAATAGTAATTGTGTTGGTAATGTATTACTAATGGTCCTAATAGTAATTGTGTTGGTAATGTATTACTAATGGTCCTAATAGTAATTGTGTTGGTAATGTATTACTAATGGTCCTAATAGTAATTGTGTTGGTAATGTATTACTAATGGTCCTAATAGTAATTGTGTTGGTAATGTATTACTAATGGTCCTAATAGTAATTGTGTTGGTAATGTATTACTAATGGTCCTAATAGTAATTGTGTTGGTAATGTATTACTAATGGTCCTAATAGTAATTGTGTTGGTAATGTATTACTAATGGTCCTAATAGTAATTGTGTTGGTAATGTATTATTAATGGTCCTAATAGTAATTGTGTTGGTAATGTATTACTAATGGTCCTAATAGTAATTGTGTTGGTAATGTATTACTAATGGTCCTAATAGTAATTGTGTTGGTAATGTATTACTAATGGTCCTAATAGTAATTGTGTTGGTAATGTATTACTAATGGTCCTAATAGTAATTGTGTTGGTAATGTATTACTAATGGTCCTAATAGTAATTGTGTTGGTAATGTATTACTAATGGTCCTAATAGTAATTGTGTTGGTAATGTATTACTAATGGTCCTAATAGTAATTGTGTTGGTAATGTATTACTAATGGTCCTAATAGTAATTGTGTTGGTAATGTATTACTAATGGTCCTAATAGTAATTGTGTTGGTAATGTATTACTAATGGTCCTAATAGTAATTGTGTTGGTAATGTATTACTAATGGTCCTAATAGTAATTGTGTTGGTAATGTATTACTAATGGTCCTAATAGTAATTGTGTTGGTAATGTATTACTAATGGTCCTAATAGTAATTGTGTTGGTAATGTATTACTAATGGTCCTAATAGTAATTGTGTTGGTAATGTATTACTAATGGTCCTAATAGTAATTGTGTTGGTAATGTATTACTAATGGTCCTAATAGTAATTGTGTTGGTAATGTATTACTAATGGTCCTAATAGTAATTGTGTTGGTAATGTATTACTAATGGTCCTAATAGTAATTGTGTTGGTAATGTATTACTAATGGTCCTAATAGTAATTGTGTTGGTAATGTATTACTAATGGTCCTAATAGTAATTGTGTTGGTAATGTATTACTAATGGTCCTAATAGTAATTGTGTTGGTAATGTATTACTAATGGTCCTAATAGTAATTGTGTTGGTAATGTATTACTAATGGTCCTAATAGTAATTGTGTTGGTAATGTATTACTAATGGTCCTAATAGTAATTGTGTTGGTAATGTATTACTAATGGTCCTAATAGTAATTGTGTTGGTAATGTATTACTAATGGTTCTAATAGTAATTGTGTTGGTAATGTATTACTAATGGTCCTAATAGTAATTGTGTTGGTAATGTATTACTAATGGTCCTAATAGTAATTGTGTTGGTAATGTATTACTAATGGTCCTAATAGTAATTGTGTTGGTAATGTATTACTAATGGTCCTAATAGTAATTGTGTTGGTAATGTATTACTAATGGTCCTAATAGTAATTGTGTTGGTAATGTATTACTAATGGTCCTAATAGTAATTGTGTTGGTAATGTATTACTAATGGTCCTAATAGTAATTGTGTTGGTAATGTATTACTAATGGTCCTAATAGTAATTGTGTTGGTAATGTATTACTAATGGTCCTAATAGTAATTGTGTTGGTAATGTATTACTAATGGTCCTAATAGTAATTGTGTTGGTAATGTATTACTAATGGTCCTAATAGTAATTGTGTTGGTAATGTATTACTAATGGTCCTAATAGTAATTGTGTTGGTAATGTATTACTAATGGTCCTAATAGTAATTGTGTTGGTAATGTATTACTAATGGTCCTAATAGTAATTGTGTTGGTAATGTATTACTAATGGTCCTAATAGTAATTGTGTTGGTAATGTATTACTAATATTAAAGACTGACCTCCTTTCCTCCTCCTTCATAATGTCATGTTGACTCTGTCTCAGGTACTGCATGTACTCACTGTTCTCCTAGAGAACACACACACACACACACACACACACACACACACACACACACACACACACACACACACACAGACCATTACTGTGTGGAATGTGGTAGTGTTGGACAGTGTCTGATTTAACTGTAAGGAGTGTGTGTGTGTGTGTGTGTGTGTGGTGTGTGTCTTTATTATTTTATGTTTTAACTAGGCAAGTCAGTTAAGAACAAATTCTTATTTACAATGATGGCCTGCCAAAAGACAAAATACCTCCTGTGGGAGCGGGGGCTGGGATTAAAAATAAAAAATAGGACGATACATCAGGCGAAGCAGCCACAAGTGTCAGTAAGAGTGTCCATGATGTTGTGTGTGTGTGCGTACCAGTGAGTCTCTGAAGGCACCTCTTCTCAGCTGTCTCTCCAGAGCTTCTGCCTGGTTCCTCACCTCCAGCTCATACACCCTGCGACTGCCCTGTGGAAGAGATACAGGAGTGTGTGTTAGTAAACGCACACATGCACACACACACACACACACACACACACACGTACATACAGCAAGAAACACACACACACTCTTGCCAGATACTCACGTCAATGTACTCTTCATCCAACTTGACATTCTTCTCCATGGCCTGTAAAACTTCTACCTGGAACCATCGAAACTGAAGAGGAAGAATTACAACGTTACACCCTGAGGGGGAAGAAAAACAAATGTTACACTCTATGGCAGTGTCCACACACAGGCTATGGATGGAATCAGTGGCATGGACATATTGTAAATAAACATAGATAAATAGGTGGTATAAAGACACTAAATGGTATCAGGAACATATAGACATAGATAAAACAGATACTGACCACTCCCTCCATCTCAGCTGTGAGTCTTCTCTGCGTATCAGATATCTGTACCAGGACATCTCCTGTAGATCACACATACACACATTAGTATCACCAATTAGAAATGATGATAGCATCTCAAAGGGAATGAATGGGGCCGTGCGTCAGAGCTAGGCGAGCATGACAGTGTAGCTACAGCCGGTCAGCCAAGTGAGAAGGTCAGCGCAGCAGTGTGACCATGAAGAGAGGATCAGGTAGCTGCTTTGAATTATAGATGACAGTCTTTCAGCCGCACTCAATTCATTAGCCCAACTGGCCTACTGTGTGTGTGTGTGTGTGTGTGTGTGTGTGTGTGTGTGTGTGTGTGTGTGTGTGTGTGTGTGTGTGTGTGTGTGTGTGTGTGTGTGTGTGTGTGTGTGTGATCATTCCATCCTTACCTCTCAGTAAACTCTGTTCTTATTGCTATTTATTGGCACCATAGGAGCTAGACTGTCCTTCCAAAAAAACAGCGTGCCAAGCTCAGTTTAAATCAACCTCTAGACCGCTCTCATCTCACCCAGTATCGTAAAACACACCGCCTGCCACAACAACCTCAAAGTTACTCAAAGACGCTAAGGAAGTTAACTTCTTTGGGACTGGGGGGCAGTATTGAGTAGCTTGGATGAATAAGGTGCCCAGAGTAAACTGCCTGCTACTCAGTCCCAGTTGCTAATATATGCATATTATTTGCCTATCGAATATACAGTGTCTATGGGGTCATATTGCACTTCCTAATGCTTCCACTAGATGTCAACAGTCTTTTTTGAACCTTGTTTGATGCTTCTACTGTGAAGGAGGGGGGAATGGGAGCTGAATGAGTCAGAGGTCTGCCAGAGTGGCATGAGAGCGACCTGTGTTCCATTGCATTTCTACAGACAAAGGAATTCTCCGGTTGGAACATTATTGAAGATTTATGATAAAAACATCCTAAAGATTGATTCTATACTTAGTTTGACATGTTTCTACAAACTGTAATATGACTTTTCTTCTGAACTTTCGCCTGGACCTGCCCACGCATCGTGAGTTTGGATTGTGTACTAAACGCTCGAACAAAAAGGAGGTATTTGGACATAAATGATGGACTTTATCGAACAAATCAAACATTTATTTTGGAACTGGGATTCCTGGGAGTGCATTCTGATGAAGATCATCAAAGGTAAGTGAATATATATAATGCTATTTCTGACTTTATTGACTCCACAACATGGTGGATATCTGTATGGCTTGTTTTGTTGTCTGAGCGCTGTACTCAGATTATTGCATGGTGTGCTTTTTCCGTAAAGCTTTTTTGAAATCTGACACAGCGGTTGCATTAAAGGTACTCAGCAAAATGACGTTGTCACGAGTAACACCCCAGATATTGAGATGAGCGATACGCAAGACTTCGCTCTCAAAGTCGCACACAGTATCTGCGCATGTGCACAGGTTCGCATCACACTGTTCACAGCGTGGTAGCCAGGGCACCAAAACAGCGGAGAAGTTGATCCTCGTGCATCAACGCTCTTAGTTGTTACATAAATTGACCCACTGTGCTATTGACTTTCTGCATCTACGTCATATCGCTGAGTCTACCTTTAAAATAGCCCCAGTTTGTGTTTGGCCCATTATAGCTGGTTCTATGGTACAGTAGACAGATATACACACACACTTACCAAGTGAGCGAGAGGAGAGTGTGTGAAGGGCCTGTTCTCCCATCTTCGCTACAGCACTAAAGTAGGCCTCACTGGTAACAGCCAAGGCTGCAGTGCGCACACACACACACACACACACACACACACACACACACACACACACACACACACACACACACACACACACACACACACACACACACACACACACACCTGTTAGCATTATAGCTATTAACTCACAAGCCCAATAATGACACAAACCAAACCTTGTAATCATATCTTAACTGTCCCAACCAATTGACCCAATAAGTAAAACACCTGTGGTGATGGACTCCTGATACAGGTAAGACTGGGTCCATAAATAGCCCAATGGTTAGGTAACATCCATAGGGGTGGAACGAGGACTCTGGATGGATAGAAACCGTTTTAGCATGGACATGGCCAATGAAGGCTTCCACCATATTAAAGTCACAGAAGCCATCATGGCACAGATACAAAGATGAGCCGTCTTTCTACCTCTATGGGCAACAGGCATCACTTTTCCATGTTACATCTACCTGCTATCTTCTACCTCTATGGGCAACAGGCCTTTATTTACCATGTTACATCTACCTGCTATATTTTACCTCTATGTGCAACAGGCCTGTCTTTACCATGTTACATCTACCTGCTATATTCTACCTTTATGGGCAACAGGCCTTTATTTACCATGTTACATCTACCTGCTATCTTCTACCTCTATGGGCAACAGGCCTGTCTTTACCATGTTACATCTATCTCTATGGGAAACAGGCCTGTATTTACCATGTTACATCTACCTGCTATCTTCTACCTCTATGGGCAACAGGCCTGTCTTTACCATGTTCCATCTACCTGCTATCTTCTACATCTATGGGAAACAGGCCTTTATTTACCATGTTACATCTATCTGCTATCTTCTACCTTTAGGGTCAACAGGCCTGTCTTTACCATGTTACATCTACCTGCTATCTTCTACCTTTATGGTCAACAGGCCTTTACTTACCATGTTGCATCTACCTGCTATCTTCTACCTCTATGGGAAACAGGCCTTTATTTTACCATATTATATCTACCTGCTAACTTCTACCTCTATGGGCAACAGGCCTTTATGTACCATGTTACATCTACCTGCTATCTTCTACCTCTATGGGCAACAGGCCTGTCTTTACCATGTTACATCTACCTGCTAACTAGCTGACCTGTGATAGATGCCTTGTACTGTTTATATCAGTCAGAGGAAGGATGCTGACATCAATGATGTTAGCCCAACTAGGTCTGGGGAACTTGTCAGAGGGATGACCCCCACACACAATGACACAAATGCATACTTATGTATTAACTTTCACACACACTCACTCACACACACACACACACACACACACACACACACACACACACACACACACACACACACACACACACACCTTGGAAAGCCTTGACATAGCTGTTTCCTAATGTAACTAGCGTCTGTAGACCTGGGTTGAACTGTTCCATCAGGTTCTATGGAAGAGAACACAGAACAATCAAACATGGACTATTGGCCAAAACTAAATGCTATGCCTTGTGTTAGGTAGGGCCTACAAGTGGTTGTATATTTAAGCAATAAGGTCCGAAGGGGCGTGGTATATGGCCAATATACCACGGCTAAGGGCTGTTCTTAGCTCAACGCAATGTGGAGTGCCTGGATACAGCCCTTAGCCGTGGTATATTGGGCACATATTACAAACCCCCTGAGGTGCCTTACTGCTATTATAAACTGGTTACCAACGTAATTAGAGCAGTACAAATAAAAGTTGTCATATCCGTGGTATATGGACTGATATACAACGGCTGTCAGCCAATCAGAATTCAGTGCTCGAACCACCCAGTTAAATGTTTTTCAGAAAGTTTTTGTACACCCCCCCCCCCAACACACCCTCATTTAGAGTATTATTGGAGTGTGAAAGATGGGGGTAGATTACTGCCAATACTCTATTTACAACAACATTTCAATAATCTAACCCCATAGTATTAGCCTACCATAAAATATATACTTACCGTGTAAACAGACAATGTAGACTTATGTAACTGATCACTGTTCGCCCCCGACATAGTAACCGCTTCGATTTCCACAAGACAAAAACTGTATAATAACAATTAGGAAAAATAAATGAATAAACTATCTTTAAACTCCAGAGTACTAGTTGAAAGTTTCAAGAAATAAAGAAAAATACAGTTGGTAGTAGGCTAGCTAGGAACTAATCAGCGTATTCCGTTACAGGCTTCTTTTCTTTTGATAGTGAAAGTCCCCTTGGCTATTAACCCACTCCTCGTTCTGCCTTGTTGTTCCCTTGTTCTTTCTGCCACCAATAACAACCTGCTGTGATCGTGATAGCTCCTTTCTCTCGCTCCCTCTTTCTCTCATTCGTTAATCAGCCTCTTCATCCCTGCATCATATGCCAATTTTACAGAGGGAAGAAGAGAAAGAGACACCGATACGGCCGGGTCAGCTGAATTATAGATGGATCAGGGTGGAAACATCACCTGTTCCAACTGGGTGGGACGTAGGTAGCTAGGCTCACACTCGGGGCACTACATGTTGTATTAGGAGCACTACATGTAGTATTAGGGGCACTACATGTAGTATTAGGAGCACTACATGTAGTATTAGGAGCACTACATGTAGTATTAGGAGCACTACATGTAGTATTAGGAGCACTACATGTAGTATTAGGAGCACTACATGTAGTATTAGGAGCACTACATGTAGTATTAGGAGCACTACATGTAGTATTAGGGGGACTACATGTAGTATTAGGAGCACTACATGTAGTATTAGGAGCACTACATGTAGTATTAGGAGCACTACATGTAGTATTAGGAGCACTACATGTAGTATTAGGAGCACTACATGTAGTATTAGGGGCACTACATGTAGTATTAGGAGCACTACATGTAGTATTAGGAGCACTACATGTAGTATTAGGAGCACTACATGTAGTATTAGGAGCACTACATGTAGTATTAGGGGCACTACATGTAGTATTAGGAGCACTACATGTAGTATTAGGAGCACTACATGTAGTATTAGGGGCACTACATGTAGTATTAGGAGCACTACATGTAGTATTAGGAGCACTACATGTAGTATTAGGAGCACTACATGTAGTATTAGGGGCACTACATGTAGTATTAGGAGCACTACATGTAGTATTAGATTAAGGTAATAATAAAAATACACTTGTAGGACACATTTCCTGTACATAAGGTAAAGACGAAACTAAAAACTATACATCAAAATGTAGAAAAACATCACACGACCTGTAGGTTTAGCAACCGAGATAGGGCTGTAAAATAAAAGGTATCCTGTGTTTACCAAGTTATTACTTAGAAATGACGTGTTAAAATGGTCCTTACCTAACTAATTGCAGAGTAATTACACAATAAAAATCAATTATTCAGTTCCGTAGGTTACTATTTTATTCATATATCCACTTCATCATCAATAATAAAGCCAATACACAACCGTACATAGGATATTAATACAAACAAGTGGTGGAGTTCAGTTAAAAACTGAAAGTCAGTCTGAATACCATCCTATTCACTAGGTAGACATACTTTTGGCCAGGGTGCCATATCAGACACAGACAAATAGTGCAGATAGATAGCATCACAACCCATTGAGATCGTTTATTCAAGTAATGTGGTATTTATTCAGTCCGTCCAGTTGAAATAATTATGATTCGAGAGGTTAAGACAGCAAGAAGGCAGATATGATAGGACAAAGGTAGTTACAAGAGATAGATCCGGGTCGTATTCATTAGTGCACACCGTAGCAAATCATAGCAGAACATGTTGCAACGAAAACAAGAGTTTCTTATTGAACAGGTTCAGAATGGCCGCCAGCCCTCCCGTTAAGGCATCATCAACTTGAATGGGGATGTCGGTTCGAGGGATTATGGGTGTAGTATGGTGTAATAATGACGCAAAACAGTGATTCACATCATTTACGTGGCTGCATTTGTTTTATTGGATGTAAATCTGATTATTTGAAGGATTTGGATTAGCTCAATAAATAAATACGTCAGGATATGTCAAGAAGAGGTCAATTGTACAAACTGCAATCCTCTGTTTCTTATCTTTTTCCAGACTTAATGTTTCTGAATGTATTTTCTATATAATTTGTCAGTCTCAGTACTGTTGTGCAAAGCTGATTCTTCCTTTCCCCAGGTTTTAGACTTTGACTTCATTCGTCTGTGAGGAAGAATGAAACTCTCAGACAGACATTCAGTCTCCAGTACAGATTGAAAGAGAAGAAACGTCGCTCTCTCTTCTTTTATCTCCCTCTCTCTGTGTGTCTATCTACCTCTTCCCCTCTCTGTGTGTCTCTCTACCTCTTCTCCTCTCTGTGTGTCTCTCTCTACCTCTGACAAACTATCAGGTGATGGACATTTGCTCTGAGCTTTTTCAAGTACATGTTTCATCTACACAATGATTACACCCCAATAGAAAATTAGTTTCTACTGAACAAATTGGTAGGTCACTCCCTGTTTCGTTCCATTTGCTTCTGTTGACGAAACGTTTTGCCACAGAATCGGCGTAATGAACAAACCCCTGTTGTGCCAGTAGTAGTACGATGTCCCTCTGTTCATAGAGGTACATCTGGGATTCCCATAGCATGCTCCCATCCCTGCCTCTGCCTCTCCTCTCAGTAGCCGTTGAGTAGTTGCTGTGCCAGGAGTTGGATGTTCTCCCTCTGTTCGTAGAGGTACATCTGGGTCTCCCACAGCATGTCCACCAGCACGGCGTCACTCACCTCATCCAGCATCACCTCCTGGGAGAGCTGGGGGCTCAGTCTGGGGGGGATGGGTAGGAGAGAGCAGGCTAGTTCAACAAGAGCACATACACCATAGTGTCACACAGAATGTTTTTAACCCGTTACACCTGTGGGAATCGGCCTTTATGGAATAAAGAATAAGTATGAAATGCATAACCCCTGTAGCAATTGAAAGGGAACAGTTTGGAGATAATGGGGAAATGATTAGACTGAAGGTGAGGACAACAGTTCACCTGACAAGACTGAATCTAAACACTTCACTATGTGCATTTTACATTTACTGTTCTTTTCGCTGCATTTGTTGACAACGAAAACTGAAAACACTCTGGATACATTCAGTAACATGATTAGAATATTCCTGGAAAACATGGGGTAGGAGCAACATAAGACTTTTTTTTTTTTTTTTTTTTTACAAGGGTTTCAGTGAGGACTAACTGGAGTCTCCAAGTGGACACACGTCTCCAGAGTGTGAACAGTTTCAACTATAAGGTGTTGTTTGGAGCTCTCCTAGCTGTGCCGTTGAGGAACTTGATCAAGCACACCTGTAGTTGATTTGTTTGGAACACAAACCTGCAATTACTGTTGATGTTCACACAATCCAAAAACAGTCCATTATAAATATTAATTTGGGTCAGGTGGGCATCATGTGAAAGCTTGTTCCCTTGCCAACATGACTAGTTAAGTTATAAAATAGGATCTTACAGTGTCAGGCTTTCACAAGGCAAACAGATTGTAATTTAGGTGCCATAGAAAGGAGTCCGGAGTGCATTCAGGTGTCGCGCCACATTCCCTTCACAATAAACAAACACAGGCTGATTGTGTTCAGGACATCCCAGGGTATGACGCCATGTCGTCTTGTAACTGAACAACAAACCGTGATCATAAAAACGCTGACACTGTATACGACATGAGTTTCACTGATTTGCAGACCAAGTGCACATTTACACCCACAGGTGTCTGCCTGCTCGTATGACATCATATATTAGAATCCTCAAGGGCTCCATCTTTCAAAATACGTCCAGTCATCTTCATTTACAGCGTTTCCCCTCACCAAGACAAAACGTTTGCAAAGGTTGCCTAACTAGCGGGAGGGACGGGGGCAGCTTGTTGCTGCGCGTGGTGCTGAAGTGCAGAACACCTGTCAGTCAAACCCCACACAGAGCTGTGAAGCAGACCCTGACCTCTGACCTCATGTATATCACTGTACTGCCACTAAGTTCCAGTTTAGGTGCTTATTAGAGCCCAAATCTACCATTTTCAACCCGTTTCTGGGTACGAGTGCAAAGGGTTAAAACTTTCCATTTCCAATGTACAACAGAGACAGACACTATACATACATTGAGTGGACAAAACATTAGGAACACCTTCCTAATATTGAGTTGCACCCCCTTTTGCCCTCAGAAAAGCCTCAATTCGTCGGAGCATGGACTCTACAAGGTGTCGAAAGCGTTCCACAGGGATGCACAGGCCCATGTTGACTCCAATTCTTCCCACAGTTGTTTCAAGTTGGCTGGATGTCCTTTTGGTGGTGGACCATTCTTGATACACACGGGAAACTGTTGAGCGTGGAAAAACCCAGCAGTGTTGTAGTTCTTGATACACTCAAAGCAGTGCGCCTGGCACCTAATACTGTACCCCGTTCAAAGGCACTTAAATCGTTTGTCTTGCCCGTTCACCATCTGTATGGCACACATACACAACAACCCATGTCTCAATGCTTAAAAATCCTTATTTAACCTGTCTCCTCCCCTTCATCTACACTGATTGAAGTGGATTTAACAAGTGACATCAATAAGGGATCATAGCTTTCACCTGAATTCTCCTGGTCAGTCTACGTCATGGAAAGAGCAGTTGTTCTTAATGTTTTGTCCACTCCATGTATATGAGTGGGATTCAACGTGCCATATGACCACTAGTATCAGTATGACGAGGTTAGTGTCAGGCTGACCTGTGGTAGACAGTATCAGTATGACGAGGTTAGTGTCAGACTGCCCTGTGGTAGACAGTATCAGTATGACGAGGTTAGTGTCAGACTGACCTGTGGTAGACAGTATCAGTATGACGAGGTTAGTGTCAGACTGACCTGTGGTAGACAGTATCAGTATGACGAGGTTAGTGTCAGGCTGACCTGTGGTAGACAGTATCAGTATGACGAGGTTAGTGTCAGACTGACCTGTGGTAGACAGTATCAGTATGATGAGATTAGTGTCAGACTGACCTGTGGTAGACAGTATCAGTATGACGAGGTTAGTGTCAGACTGACCTGTGGTAGACAGTATCAGTATGATGAGGTTAGTGTCAGACTGACCTGTGGTAGACAGTATCAGTATGACGAGGTTAGTGTCAGACTGACCTGTGGTAGACAGTATCAGTATGACGAGGTTAGTGTCAGACTGACCTGTGGTAGACAGTATCAGTATGACGAGGTTAGTGTCAGGCTGACCTGTGGTAGACAGTATCAGTATGACGAGGTTAGTGTCAGACTGACCTGTGGTAGACAGTATCAGTATGATGAGATTAGTGTCAGACTGACCTGTGGTAGACAGTATCAGTATGACGAGGTTAGTGTCAGACTGACCTGTGGTAGACAGTATGACGAGGTTAGTGTCAGACTGACCTGTGGTAGACAGTATGATGAGGTTAGTGTCAGACAGTATGATGAGGCCAGTGTCAGACTGACCTGTGGTAGACAGTATCAGTCATCTCACACCAGGACCTGGCCCTGTCCACAGCACAACCATCAGAGTCTGTACACTGACAGACAGGAGGAGGGAGAGAGACAGAGGAAATCAGTGTATGTTGCAGATGAGTAATATAACAGGGACCTCTTCATACAGGGACTAACTACTAGGACATTGGTTTCAGAGCGGAAATGTTGAATGAAAATGTGAAGATTTTTTTTATATGAATTACTATAAAAAATTTGTTTCACCAATTCAAACAGTGAACTAAACAGTATTCCTGGATAAAAGGTCACTCACAATAAATCAAAATCAACCAATCGTTAAACCAACTCACGCAGTCCACCAGCATCTTGCCCAGTTCCTTGGCGCCTACAAAGCTCTTAGCCAGTTCCAGAGGGTTGGAGGGTCTGAACACGTCGACAGAGTTCACCACTACCTGGGGAGGCTTACCTGTCCCAATAAACATGACATAATATTACACCTCCATATGATTTCTACATATTATAATATACCAATATAAAGCTCTTACCTGTCCCAATAAATATCATAATATACACATCCATATGATTTCTACATATTATAATATACCAATATAAAGCTCTTACCTGTCCCAATAAATATCATAATATACACATCCATATGATTTCTACATATTATAATATACCAATATAAAGCTCTTACCTGTCCCAATAAATATCATAATATACACATCCATATGATTTCTACATATTATAATATACCAATATAAAGCTCTTACCTGTCCCTAAAGAAACTACCACACCTAGACGCTGCACCTCTGATCCACGCCCCTACATTCAAAATAAAGAGAGAGAGAGAGACAGAGATGTTAAACAGACGAGTCAGTACAAAAGGAACATTTCAGATGAAACTTCTTAGAGTCACACCTCTGCTTTCAGGGATTTGTTGTATTGGTGGATCTCAGTCATGGCATCCAGTGTCGGGTTATTGGCCAGCAGCCCTCCGTCCAGAAACCGCCCCATTGGTCGGAAGTAGGTGGGGGCGGCGCCACTGGAACGGGCGGCTCTCCACACGACCTGCTCTGATAGGATGAGAGGGTTGGGGCTAAGCATCAAATCAACCAATCAATCAGACAAAATCATGATTGATGATGAAAAAAGTTCAAGTGAAATTGGTGAGGCGTGAGAGCAGATTCACCAAGCATCTTCACTGTGACCCTTTCACCTCCACACACTCAGAGAGAACAGGCATCACACACACACACACACACAGAGAGACAGAGACCAAACACACAGACCACACACACTGACATAACACACACACAGAGACATAACACACACCTTGATCTGTCACCTTCCTACGTTTTTTAGCAGGTTCCTGAGTGTATCCAACTATCAACACATCCTCATCCTCCCATCCTGAAACAACAACACACACACTCATACCACCACCAGATGGAAACACAGCTGGCCCTGACACACACACTCCAAACAACACCGACACTCAGACCACAGGGCGAACATTATCAATCAAATGTATTTAAAAAGCCCTTTTTACATCAGCTGATATATCAAAGTGCTGTACAGAAACGCAGCCTAAAACCCCAAACAGCAAGCAATGCAGATGTAGAAGCACGGTGGCTAGGAAAAACTCCCTAGAAAGGCAGGAACCTAGGAGGAAACCTAGAGAGGAACCAGGCTCTGAGGGGTCAGTCCTCTTCTGGCTGTGCCGGGTGGAGATTAGAAGAGTACACGGCCATTATCACGTCACACACACTGAGGTAGAACACAAACACAGCCTGCCCCCCCACACTCTGTTACCTTGTGGTATGGTGAGGGGAAGGAAGTTGGCTGTGGCAGCGTAGGGGCGTTCTCTGGGCAGGGAGGGGGGGTCGTAGTTCCTAAAGAGATGGAGCTCTCCTGGATGTCTGTCTGCCAGCACACTGGTTACCATCACCCTGTGGAGAGAGACAGAAACACACACACAGAGACACAGTGACACAGAGAAACACATACAGACAAACAATATTAGAGAAAGGATCCTTCAGGATGAGAGAACATTCATAGCTCATGAATATACAATTTAAACTAATGAAATAGTGTTAGTATTACAGCAGCACCCTGAGTTGACCAATCAGACAAAGCCAGAGTGTTTCCATGGTTACCTGGGGTGCCGTACGTCTGTCATCATGGTGTTCTCTCCGAACTCTTTTTTCAGGAAGTCCTCCAGAGGGGCCGACTCGTAGGGTCGCGACCCCTTGAACACCTGCTCCTTCATACGGAAGTAGAGGCATCGCAGATACTCCATATCCTTACCTAGAGACAGAGAGAGAGAGAGAGATTTACCTCATATCCTTACCTAGAGAGAGAGAGAGAGAGAGAGATTTACCTCATATCCTTACCTAGAGAGAGAGAGAGAGAGACGAGAGAGAGAGAGAGACAGACAGAGAGACAGAGAGACAGAGAGACAGAGAGACAGAGAGACAGAAGAAGAGAAGAAGAGAAGAAGAGAAGAAGAGAAGAAGAGAAGGAGAGAAGGAGAGAAGGAGAAAGAGAAAGAGAGAGAGAGAGAGAGAGAGAGAGAAAGAGAGAGAGAGGGGAGAGAGAGAGGGAGAGAGAGAGGGAGAGAGAGAGGGAGAGAGAGAGGGAGAGAGAGAGGGAGAGAGGGAGAGAGATTTACTCCATATCCTTACCTGGAGAGAGAGAGAGAGAGAGAGAGAGAGAGAGAAGAGAGAGAGAGAAAGGAGATTTACTCCATATCCTTACCTGGAAAGGTACGACAGCATCTCACAAACAAACACGTTCAATGTTGAAAGGGTTACGGTTCAAGGCTGCTCTTTAAGAAGTTAGGGACAACTTTGTATGAAAAAAAACAATCCATTAAAAATATTAAGGACCACATCAACTATATAAAACACATACATAACACCATTTGAGTTTCTCTGCACACACGCAGTGTCAGCTCACCATGGGTGATAGCCAGGGCCAGTATGCCCCCTGTGCTGGTCCCAGAAACCCAGTCAAAGAGTTCCTTGATGGGCCTGCCTGCCTCTTTCTCCAGGGCGATTAACAACTGGATCAGAACCAAGCCTTTAATGCCCCCTCCATCCAGACACAGCAGTCTGTCTATCCTAGAGAGGAGAGGAGGCCATTAGAGTGACTCTTACACAGCAGGAGAAAGAGGAACAAGCCATTCAGACAATATATAAAAGTAATTTGTCTATATTGTACACTTGACTATTCATTCAAACTGGTGTAATAATTAATCAACCAACCAAGGAATCACAGATCAGCAGTACTTTGAAATAAGACAAAACTGATAAATATCTAAATAACCAAAATAAAATACACAGAAACGTACTTCCTTCTTCCTGTTTTGAACCCGTCGACTTCCTCCCGGCCACGACTCATTGCTCCCACCGCCGCCGCAACGTGCATGATGTCCTCGAACCCTATCGGCCAATCACAGACAAGGACCCAGGTCTAATCAACCAATAGGAGCGCAGAGTGGAATGGAAGAGGAGGGACAGAGAGAAAGGGATGAGCCTGGGGGAAAAGGGAGTGAGAGAAGTGGGAAGAGACAGAAGAGAGGGGAGAAGTAACAGCATAATTCAAAATGCAGGGAGAGAAGAGAGGGATGAATATAAACATGGAGCGATAACAGAGGGAAGGATGAATTAAAAACAAAGCAGATGAATGTTCAAAGGGGCTGACAAAAATAAAAAAGGGAGGGAAAAGAAAGAAAAAAGAGAGAAAAGGAGAAAGTCTTCAAAAGGGGAAGACCATAAGGTAAGGAGGATCACGATGCCGGAGAGAGGGATAGTGGGAGACTTCAGTAACGAAAAGAGAGAAAACAAAAAGAGGGGATGAAAGAAAGGATAAAACACCATCAAATAAAGGAGGGGTCAGAGAACAGAGAGGGAGGTTCTGGGGTTGGGGGTCAGAGAAGAGAGAGGGAGGGAGGTTCTGGGGTATTGGGGTTGGGGGTCAGAGAAGAGAGAGGGAGAGAGGTTCTGGGGTATTGGGGTTGGGGGTCAGAGAAGAGAGAGGGAGGGAGGTTCTGGGGTTGGGGGTCAGAGAAGAGAGAGGGAGGGAGGTTCTGGGGTTGGGGGTCAGAGAAGAGAGAGGGAGGTTCTGGGGTTGGGGGTCAGAGAAGAGAGAGGGAGGTAGGTTCTGGAGTATTGGGGTTGGGGGTCAGAGAAGAGAGAGGGAGGTTCTGGGGTATTGGGGGTCAGAGAAGAGGGAGGGAGGGAGGTTCTGGGGTATTGGGGTCAGAGAAGACAGAGGGAGGGAGGTTCTGGGGTATTGGGGTTGGGGGTTGGGGGTCAGAGAAGAGAGAGGGAGGTTCTGGGGTTGGGGGTCAGAGAAGAGAAGAGAGAGGGAGGGAGGTTCTGGGGTATTGGGGTTGGGGGTCAGAGAAGAGAGAGGGAGGGAGGTTCTGGGGTATTGGGGTTGGAGGTCAGAGAAGAGAGAGGGAGGGAGGTTCTGGGGGTATTGGGGTTGGGGGTCAGAGAAGAGAGAGGGAGGGAGGTTCTGGGGTATTGGGGTTGGGGGTCAGAGAAGAGAGAGGGAGGTTCTGGGGTTGGGGGTCAGAGAAGAGAGAGGGAGGGAGGTTCTGGGGTTGGGGGTCAGAGAAGAGAGAGGGAGGGAGGTTCTGGGGTATTGGGGTTGGGGGTCAGAGAAGAGAGAGGGAGGTTCTGGGGTTGGGGGTCAGAGAAGAGAAGAGAAGAGAGAGGGAGGGAGGTTCTGGTGTATTGGGGTTGGGGGTCAGAGAAGAGAGAGGGAGGTTCTGGGGTTGGGGGTCAGAGAAGAGAGGAAGGGAGGTTCTGGGGTATTGGGGTTGGGGGTCAGAGAAGAGAGAGGGAGGGAGGTTCTGGGGTATTGGGGTTGGGGGTCAGAGAAGAGAGAGGGAGGTTCTGGGGTTGGGGGTCAGAGAAGAGAGAGGGAGGGAGGTTCTGGGGTATTGGGGTTGGGGGTCAGAGAAGAGAGAGGGAGGGAGGTTCTGGGGTTGGGGGTCAGAGAAGAGAGAAGGAGGGTGGTTCTGGTGGGTTGGGGGTCAGCGGGTGAAAGATTAAATGGTATCAGGGCCTGTATTCATAAAGCATCTCAGAGTAGGAGTGCTGATCTAAGATCAGATCCCCTCTATCAAACTCATTATGATCAGAACGGCAGAACTGATCCTAGCACTCCTACTCTGAGATGCTTGATACATATGGCCCCAGAAGGAGAAGGGTCAGAGAGACATTTGGGGATTGAGGATGGGGGGGGGGGGGGGGGCTTTACCTATGCCTGGTGAGGAAGCAGCCTTCTTGGGGGGAGGATGGGGGTTGAGGGGGGAGGAGGGTGGGGCGCACCGCTCTACCCCTACACTACACAGCATGTTCAGTAGCACCTTTCTGTTGGAGCCTTCAGTCAATCAACACACCAAGCCACGGGGTTAGAGACATGCACACACAATGATAAGAGAGAGAGAGAGAGAGGAGAGGGGAGGAGGAGAGGGGGGGTGAAGGGATGGAGAGTGAGAGAAAGAGGTAGATAGGTGGAGGTTGAGAGAGAGAGAATGAGAGAGTGAAAGAATAGGTCGGGAGAGAGTGGGAAGAGAGAGCAAAATGAACTGATGAACTTTAGCAAAGCATTATTCAATTTCACAAACAGTCAGTTACAGAGAGAGAAAGAGAGAGACAGAGTGCTAAAACAGATCATACAGGCATTCACACATGACACACAAACAATCACATGCAGATTTGAACACCACGCATCGTTTCCATAGAAAGACATAGATAACATGTAGTATTTTGTATTGAGATATTATCAATCAATAAAAACGATATAAATGTATAACCATGGCAACCACAACAGAGGGGTTGATTGACATGGACAATAACTTCAAAAATACAGAAATGAACACCAGGCGGCAGGTTTGATAGGATGTAGATAGCTTTCAATACGACCTGCTAGCTAAAATCCCCGCTTGCTCACGTTAGCTTGTTTCAACTCTGACTTGCAAGCTAACGTTAGCTAGCTAGCATTCGAAGTCTGACGGTTCTCATGAACGTTTATTGTGTAATGTAAAAATAAATGAAGGATCCAACTATGTTGGTAATTTGTCTCACGTCTCACTACTGCAGTATGCTACTGATTGTCCGTGTGCTAGCTAAGAGCAACAAACCCACACAAGCTAAACGTGAAAGCATCCAGCACTGATTAGCTTTCATTAGCTAGCTTACATTAGCTATATTAATGCTATAAACCACTGATAATGTTTTGAAATAACATATATTTCTTTGATTGTATATACATAGTCTTAGCAAGCTCTTTGGCAGCAAGCTAAGCTTTTTTTAGCTATAATATTCAGCTACCTCGCTAGCTTTACAAACGTTAGCTTAGCTGACAACCTGTCTCAGGCTGCTGGCTTCCTAAGTGACAGTGGCTGACAAACCAAGTGTTGGTGAAAAAACCCAGGAAACTGTAATTCCCAGAAAGTCCCCCGCAATTTGACCCACCCTCGAGCGAAAGGCCTATGATCATTTCAGCACATTTCAAACAGCTGATTAATCAATGTAATCGAGCAATGAGCAGGGTTCACATGATCAATGAATACAATATACTGTAGTTAATGTTATATTAATGTTCACACAGCCCTAACATAACATATGCATGCTATATCATCCACAATAACACATGCTTTTGAATTCATTAATATCCACATCAACATTAGATTGTTGTTGTGTTAGGATTCATTCATCTGCTGGCTTGTGACGTCAGCGTTTTATAAAGGCACCAAGGAACTAACACTCCTCTACTTTTCTCATTAATTCATCCATCCATTCATTCCCTTTGCTCACTCTATCCCTCCATCCACCTACTCTATTCCCTTCCCTCTCGACCCCCCCTCCAATCCCTCTCACCTTTACTAGTGCGTGATGCTTTGAGTCCAGGTGTCTCACCCTTTCCCCCATCCTCCTTTTTCCCTCCTTCCTCTCTTTCTTCCCTCTCACCTTTACTAGTGCGTGCTGCTATCAATCCGGGAGTCTCTCCCAGGTCATTGTGCATCTCCACGTCGGCTCCAAACACGATCAGAGCCTTGATCAGTTCCATGTGGTCCATCTGTAAGTAGCGAAACAGCAGGGTCAGAGAGAAAAACAAGGGGTCATGAAGGGACCATGTAGTGTCCAAATTCTAACCCGAGACCGTACCCCTAATCATTCCCGTCTAACCCTAGGCCGTACCCTAATCATTCCCGTCTAACCCTAGACCGTACCCCTAATCATTCCCGTCTAACCCTAGACCGTACCCCTAATCATTCCCGTCTAACCCTAGGCCGTACCCCTAATCATTCCCGTCTAACCCTAGACCGTACCCCTAATCATTCCCGTCTAACCCTAGACCGTACCCCTAATCATTCCCGTCTAACCCTAGACCGTACCCCTAATCATTCCCGTCTAACCCTAGACCGTACCCCTAATCATTCCCGTCTAACCCTAGGCCGTACCCTAATCATTCCCGTCTAACCCTAGGCCGTACCCCTAATCATTCCCGTCTAACCCTAGGCCGTACCCCTAATCATTCCCGTCTAACCCTAGGCCGTACCCCTAATCATTCCCGTCTAACCCTAGGCCGTACCCCTAATCATTCCCGTCTAACCCTAGGCCGTACCCCTAATCATTCCCGTCTAACCCTAGACCGTACCCCTAATCATTCCCGTCTAACCCTAGACCGTACCCCTAATCATTCCCGTCTAACCCTAGGCCGTACCCTAATCATTCCCGTCTAACCCTAGACCGTACCCCTAATCATTCCCGTCTAACCCTAGGCCGTACCCTAATCATTCCCGTCTAACCCTAGACCGTACCCCTAATCATTCCCGTCTAACCCTAGACCGTACCCCTAATCATTCCCGTCTAACCCTAGACCGTACCCCTAATCATTCCCGTCTAACCCTAGACCGTACCCCTAATCATTCCCGTCTAACCCTAGGCCGTACCCCTAATCATTCCCGTCTAACCCTAGACCGTACCCATAATCATTCCCGTCTAACCCTAGACCGTACCCCTAATCATTCCGATATCCATCCTGCCCTGCCATTTTCGAAAGCCAAGTCTATAAACAGATCACTGACCGTTTCGAATCCCACCATACCTTCTCCGCTGTGCAATCCGGTTTCCGAGCTGGTCATGGGTGCACCTCGGCCACCCTCAAGGTACTAAACGATATCATAACCGCCATCGATAAAAGACAGTACTGTGCAGCTGTCTTCATCGACCTGGCCAAGGCTTTCGACTCTGTCAATCACCGTATTCTTATCGGCAGACTCAATAGCCTTGGTTTCTCAAATGACTGCCTCGCCTGGTTCACCAACTACTTCTCAGACATAGTTCAGTGTGTCAAATCGGAGGGCCTGTTGTCCGGACCTCTGGCAGTCTCTATGGGGGTACCACATGGTTCAATTCTCGGGCCAAGTCTTTTCTCTGTATATATCAACGATGTCGCTCTTGCTGCGGGTGATTCCCTGATCCACCTCTACGCAGACGACACCATTCTGTATATATCTGGCCCTTCCTTGGAAACGGTGTTAACTAACCTCCAAACGAGCTTCAATGCCATTCAACACTCCTTCCGTGGTCTCCAACTGCTCTTAAATGCAAGCAAAACTAAATTAATGCTCTTCAACCGATCGCCGCCCACCCGTCCAGCATCACTACTCTGGATGGTTTTGACTTAGAATATGCGGACAACTACAAATACCTAGGTGTCTGGTTAGACTGTAAACTCTCCTTCCAGACTCACATTAAGCATCTCCAATCCAAAATGAAATCTAGAATCGGCTTCCTATTTCGCAACAAAGCGTCCTTCACTCATGCTGCCAAACATACCCTCGTAAAACTGAGCATCCTACCGATCCTACTCAACAAATTGGATGCAGTCTATCACAGTGCCATCCGTTTTGTCACCAAAGCCCCATATACTACCCACCACTGCGACCTGTACGCTCTCGTTGGCTGGCCCTCGCTTCATACTCGTCGCCAAACCCACTGGCTCCAGGTCATCTACAAGTCTCTGCTAGGTAAAGCCCCGCCTGATCTCAGCTCACTGGTCACCATAGCAGCACCCACCCATAGCACGCGCTCCAGCAGGTATATCTCACTGGTCACCCCCAAAGCCAATTCTTCCTTTGGCCGTCTTTCCTTCCAGTTCTCTGCTGCCAATGACTGGAACGAACTGCAAAAATCACTGAAGCTGGAGACTCATATCTCCCTCACTAGCTTTAAGCACCAGCTGTCAGAGCTGTTAACTCGAAATGACACAACGACAAGGTTCCAGTTTAACAAAGTTTACTATACGAACACATTACAAGGTAGCCATTCCACTCCAGGCTAGGTCGATCAACTACAAGACGCCCTGCGCAGGCGCACTCTTGACTGAGTGATAGCCCCGTAATAACAGAAATATAGGGATACTTAAAACATGAACTTAACAAGAGCAGCTCACAGATCACTGCACAGCTCATCTGTAAATAGCCCATCCAACTGCCTCATCCCTATACTGTATTTATTTATTTATCTTGCTCCTTTGCACCCCAGTAGCTCTACTTGCACAATCATCTTCTGCACATCTATCACTCCAGTGTTTAATTGATATATTGTAATTACTTCACCACCATGGCTTATTTAATTGCCTTACCTCCCTTATCCTACCTCATTTGCACACACTGTATATAGACTTTTTCTACTGTATTATTGACTGTATGTTTGTTTATTCCATGTGTAACTGTTGTTGTATATGTCGAACTGCTTTGCTTTATCTTGGCCAGGTCGCAGTTGTAAATGAGAACTTGTTCTCAACTAGCCTACCTGGTTAAATAAAGGTGTATATATATAAAAAAAAAAAAAATAAGACTGTACCCCTAATCATTTCCATCTAACCCTAGACCGTACTAATCATTTGTCATATTGTTGAGGGGATTCATATGTTTGAGATAAAGAGGAAGGTTACCGAAGCATTAAACTCCCACTGAGTGCAACAAACACACCCTCCCTCCCTTCGTAGCCAGAGGCAGGGCCGTGTTTCCTCTCTGTGTTTAACACACACACACACACCCGCCCTACCTTCATAGCCAGGGCTGTGTTTCCCCTCTGTGTGTGACACGCACACACACCCTCCCTTCATAGCCAGAGGCAGGGCTGTGTTTCCCCTCTGTGTGTAACACACACACACCACACACACACACACACACACACACACCCTCCCTCCCTTCATAGCCAGAGGCAGGGTTGTGTTTCCCCTCTGTGACACACACACACACACACACATAAATCACACACACCCTCCCTACCTTCATAGCCAGAGGCAGTGACGTGTTTCCCCTCTGTGACACACACACACACACACACACACACCCTCCCTACCTTCATAGCCAGAGGCAGGGACGTGTTTCCCCTCTGTGACACACACACACACACACACACACACACACACACACACACACACACACACACACACACACCCTCCCCACCTTCATAGCCAGATGCAGGGCTGTGTTCCCATCCTGACCCTTGAGGTTGGGTTCCCCCCCGTGTGTGAGCAGCACCATGGAAGCATCGAAGCGCCCCCTCTTGGTCAGGACGTGCAGTGCACTCTCCCCTGTCTTACTGAGGTAGTTCACCAAGCAACCTCGCTCCAGCAGCGTACGACACATCTAGGGGGGGAGAAGTAGAGGGGGGGGGGGTAGAGGGAGGGGGGAGGGAGGGGTGAGAGGGAGGGGGGAGGGGTAGAGGGGAGGGGGGGAGAAGTAGAGGGGAGGGAAAGCATGATAGCACTTAGCCATGTTTAACACAGACTTGTAAATAATATCTGTTTGACCATAACTTGATACATAGAAACAAGTAGGTACTTCAGGTTTCAGTACGTTTAACTAGCAACAGTAGTAAACATGTTGTCTCCCACAGAATGATGCAGCGCCCCCTTGGCCCACTCAGTGTAGTTTTGTCAAACGTTGGATCTCCACAGCGAGATGCATTCACCCAAGTTTCCTGTTTCTCATGAGGAGAAGCATATACAGTACAAAGTGTCATGACTGGATCTCAACAGGACAGGAGAAATGCTTGTTTAAAGTTTCTCAGTTCAGCTGATTACTATATCGCCCCCTTTGGGCCAATCAGTGTAGTTTCGCATATGCCGGATCTCTATGGCAAGACACATCATTCACCCGAGTTTCGTTTAAAAAATAAAAATAAATCAGGCTAGTGGTGTCTGAGATATCGCGTGTGACTAACGTACGTACCAGGGTTTCCGTTAGGAAAAAGACGCCGGACAACATGACCGGCAAGATTTTAATTTACCGGACATTTGAGAGATTTACCGGACCCATTTGCATTGGGTGCGTAACCCAGTAGGGCGTCCACCCACAATGCTCATGGTAATTCATAGTAACATTACGTGCAACTCCTGTAATGAAGCAGCCAATACAGCGTCATTTGCCAAAATGCAATTTGTGGGAAAACACTAGGAAGTTTCTAATATGACTAGGATTGTGTCTTTGGCTTCTGGACAACGAAAGAACGTCAAAAACTAATAGAACAGGAGAGAAATGCTAGTTTCAATGGGGAAGACTTCATAAAATAATTGCTTCCATGTGTGTATGGTGGGATTTTGACGAGGCTACTTCAAAGCAAGGTAAGACATGCCTCATAATATGAAGTAAAACTTTCAGGTTTAAAACAATGAAGTATATGTTTTCAAAATGCATACTGCCTCCAGCTCACACTGTAAAGTGGTGGGTGACACGCTGATAGCTTCCCTACCGTTGCTTATGCACTTGATTGGGAGGCGTATTTCAATTACCAGTTGACAAATTAAAAAATAATAGCAATTCTTTTCACAAAATTAGGCTAATTAAACTATAGACGGACAATTTGGCAAGCAAAACATTTATCGTTTTTACATCGGCCAAAAGCCGGTAAATGGAAACCCTGGTAAGCATGTTAGTAGGTACGAACGGACGGAAACAGATCCAAAGTTCCTCAAATTTTATCATGGAGGATCAATTAAAATACTTTATCACAATTCATTTTGGGTGAAAAAGTGTAAGTGTTCCCCTCTACCTCCGCAGTCTTGCACCAGTGTAGGGGGGTTCCTCCATAGACGGCATCTTCTACCTGTAGCTGACCTGGGTCTGCATCCAGGACTGCCTCAGCACAACTAGAGAGGGAGAGAGGGAGGGAGAGAGGGAGGGTGAGGGAGCGAGAGAGGAGGGTGAGGGAGCGAGAGAGGAGGGTGAGGGAGCGAGAGAGGAGGGAGAGGGGTAGAAAGAAGAGTGAGAGAATTGTAAACAATGTCGTGGAATCTTGTTTGACCTTTCCAGCGCCTTCACATCTGCAAACACTGTGGTGAAGACAGGAGCTAGGGGGGGTAGATTTGGGACGGGGCAATCTCCTCTCACCACTCTACCACCAATCAGTGTTCTCCATTCTCCCTTAGCTAATGAAAGACCCAATCAACATTCATCACCATTCCCTCTTCGCCAATCAGTGCTCTCACCCCTTCTCACTGTACTTCATGGCGGCGTGGATTGGGTAGCCACTGCCCCCGATGATGTCACAACGAGCTCCTCCCCCCAGGAGAGCGTTCACGGCCTCTACCCTCCCAAGGCGACAAGAAACATGGAGGGGCGTCTCCCCCGCCCCGTTCAGCTCATTCACCCCCGCACACATCCTACTGCACAGTGCCTAGAGGGAGAGAACAAAAGCAGACACATTTTAATAGGGACCTTGCTGTAATTTAGACATTTTAATTGCAATGTATACGTTTCTGATGAAGGCCATCAATATACATTTTAAACTTGAAAAAGCGAATAAAACATTGCATGTTTAACTCAAATCAAATCAAATTTCATTAGTCACATACACATGGTTAGCAGATGTTAATGCGAGTGTAGCGAAATGCTTGTGCTTCTAGTTCCGACAATGCAGTAATAACCAACAAGTAATCTAACCTAACAATTCCACAACTACTACCTTACACACACACACACAAGTGTAAAGGGATAAAGAATATGTACATAAAGATATATGAATGAGTGGTGGTACAGAACGGCATGGCAGATGCAGTAGATGGTATAGAGTACGGTATATACATATGAGATGAGTACTGTAGGGTATGTAAACATAAAGTGGCATAGTTTAAAGTGGCTAGTGGTACATGTATTACATAAAGATGGCAAGATGCAGTAGATGATATAGAGTACAGTATATACATATGAGATGGGTAATGTAGGGTATGTAAACATTATATTAAGTGGCATTGTTTAAAGTGGCTAGTGGTACATTTTTACATAATTTCCATCAATTCCCATTTTTAAAGTGGCTGGAGTTGAGTCGGTATGTTGGCAGCGGCCGCTAAATGTTAGTGGTGGCTGTTTAACAGTCTGATGGCCTTGAGATAGAAGCTGTTTTTCAGTCTCTCGGTCCCTGCTTTGATGCACCTGTACTGACCTCGCCTTCTGGATGATAGCGGGGTGAACAGGCAGTGGCTTGGGTGGTTGTTGTCCTTGATGATCTTTATGGCCTTCCTGTGACATCGGGTGGTGTAGGTGTCCTGGAGGGCAGGTAGTTTGCCCCCGGTGATGCGTTCTGCAGACCTCACTACCCTCTGGAGAGCCTTACGGTTGTGGGCGGAGCAGTTGCCGTACCAGGCGGTGATACAGCCCGACAGGATGCTCTCGATTGTGCATCTGTAGAAGTTTGTGAGTGCTTTTGGTGACAAGCCGAATTTCTTCAGCCTCCTGAGGTTGAAGAGGCGCTGCTGCGCCTTCTTCACAACGCTGTCTGTGTGGGTGGACCAATTCAGTTTGTCCGTGATGTGTACACCGAGGAACTTAAAACTTTCCACCTTCTCCACTACTGACCCGTCGATGTGGATAGGGGGGTGCTCCCTCTGCTGTTTCCTGAAGTCCACAATCATCTCCTTTGTTTTGTTGACGTTGAGTGTGAGGTTATTTTCCTGACACCACACTCCGAGGGCCCTCACCTCCTCCCTGTAGGCCGTCTCGTCGTTGTTGGTAATCAAGCCTACCACTGTAGTGTCATCCGCAAACTTGATGATTGAGTTGGAGGCGTGCATGGCCACGCAGTCGTGGGTGAACAGGGAGTACAGGAGAGGGCTCAGAACGCACCCTTGTGGGGCCCCAGTGTTGAGGATCAGCGGGGTGGAGATGTTGTTACCTACCCTCACCACCTGGGGGCGGCCCGTCAGGAAGTCCAGGACCCAGTTGCACAGGGCGGGGTCGAGACCCAGGGTCTCGAGCTTGATGACGAGTTTGGAGGGTACTATGGTGTTAAATGCTGAGCTGTAATCGATGAACAGCATTCTCACATGGGTATTCCTCTTGTCCAGATGGGTTAGGGCAGTGTGCAGTGTGGTTGCGATTGCGTCGTCTGTGGACCTATTGGGTCGGTAAGCAAATTGGAGTGGGTCTAGGGTGTCCGGTAGGGTGGAGGTGATATGGTCCTTGACTAGTCTCTCAAAGCACTTCATGATGACGGAAGTGAGTGCTACGGGGCGGTAGTCGTTTAGCTCAGTTACCTTAGCTTTCTTGGGAACAGGAACAATGGTGGCCCTCTTGAAGCATGTGGGTACAGCAGACTGGGATAAGGATTGATTGAATATGTCCGTAAACACACCAGCCAGCTGGTCTGCGCATGCTCTGAGGACGCGGCTGGGAATGCCGTCTGGGCCTGCAGCCTTGCGAGGGTTAACACGTTTAAATGTTTTACTCACCTCGGCTGCAGTGAAGGAGAGCCCGCAGGTTTTGGTAGGGGGCCGTGTCAGTGGCACTGTATTGTCCTCAAAGCGGGCAAAAAAGTTGTTTAGCCTGTCTGGGAGCAAGACATCCTGGTCCGCGACGGGGCTGGTTTTCTTTTTGTAATCCGTGATTGACTGTAGACCCTGCCACATACCTCTTGTGTCTGAGCTGTTGAATTGCGACTCGATTTTGTCTCTGTACTGGGACTTAGCCTGTTTGATTGCCTTGCGGAGAGAATAGCTACACTGTTTGTATTCGGTCATGCTTCCGGTCACCTTGCCCTGGTTAAAAGCAGTGGTTCGCGCTTTCAGTTTCACGCGAATGCTGCCGTCAATCCACGGTTTCTGGTTTGGGAATGTTTTAATCGTTGCTGTGGGTACGACATCGTCAATGCACTTCCTAATGAACTCGCTCACCGAATCAGCATATTCGTCAATATTGTTGTTGGACGCGATGCGGAACATATTCCAATCCGCGTGATCGAAGCAGTCTTGAAGCGTGGATTCAGATTGGTCGGACCAGCGTTGAACAGACCTGAGCGCGGGAGCCTGTTTGAGTTTCTGTTTGTAGGCTGGAATCAACAAAATGGAGTCGTGGTCAGCTTTTCCGAAAGGGGGGCGGGGGAGGGCCTTATATGCGTCGCGGAAATTAGTGTAACAATGGTCTAGGGTTTTTCCAGCCCTGGTAGCACAATCGATATGCTGATAGAATTTAGGGAGTTTTGTTTTTAGATTAGCCTTGTTAAAATTCCCAGCTACGATGAATGCAGCCTCAGGGTGTGTGGTTTCCAGTTTACAAAGAGTCAGATAAAGTTCGTTCAGGGCCATCGATGTGTCTGCTTGGGGGGGAATATATACGGCTGTGATTATGATTGAAGAGAATTTCAATCTGCGAGTGAGATCGTGACTATTCCCTCCAAATGTGATCTGAAACCCCAGGCTGAGAATCCCTTCAAAAGAACAGAAGGAAGGAATAGCAGAAGGACTGCAGCAGTCTTGTAGCTGAACTGAATGCAGAGAACAGACAGCGTTGTGTACTAACAGCTATAGAGAGGTGACCCAGAGTCCTCAGTCTGACCTGTATAACAGCAGCCGGGTCCTGTCCCGGTCCTGACCGTTCTGGGCCCCGGCCGCAGCAGAGTAACATCTGGGATACACGGATCGGAGACACTGAGCTCTAGTACTTCAACATGTACACTGCAAAGCAGGGGTGCATTCAATAGCAATCAAACGGAAGAAGGAAACAGGCCAAAACAAGCAGGGACCCAGCTGAATTTGTCCAACGAGAAACTCTCTTTTGCTACAGTGCGGACTAATGAGACCACCCAGCACTGCACTAAAAGAACTAGCACAGCCCTGCCTTCGCAGTAGTGTCAAAGTCCCCTTTCTGAGACTGGCTACCTGTGACTGGCACAACAACCCGGGTCCCCCACCCGCTGCCTGGTTTATGTTAGCCTGCCATTAACCTGACGTAACAGGCATGAGAGAAACGCCTGAGCGGAGTTCACACATTTTCAGTAGAAAAAGGAAGCTAGGTTGAAAATAGCTGTATCCCTGGAAACCGGAAAATCGGGTTGTTGGGTTGTTGTCGGGTTCTTGGCAACTAACATACGAAGTTAAATATTTTGTCTTGCCCATTCACCCTCTGAATGACACACACACACAATCCATGTCTCAATTGTCTAAAGGCTTAAAAATCCTTCTTTAACCTGTCTCCTCCCCGTCATCTCACTGCTTGAAGTGGATTTAACAAGTGACATCAATAAGGGATCATAGCTTTCCCCTTGTCATGGAAAGAGCAGGTGTTCCTAATGTTTTGGATACTCACTGTGGACGTGTTTAACTAGTAAACAAACAACAATTTCACCAACTGGGGACATTTTGTTAGTCCCCATGAGGTCAAATGCTAATCTAGGGTGTTTAGGGTTAAGGTTAGAATACGTGTTATAATTGCGTTAAGGGTTAGGGTTAAGGTAAGAGTACGGGTTAGGTTTAAGGTTAGATTGGATTTTGAATGGGACTGAATTGTGTGTCCCCACAAGGTTAGCTGTACACTACTCTGTGTGCGTGTGTGTGTGTCACACCTGTATAATAGTAGCCGAGTCCTGCTTGGCGGCACAATGCATTGGCGTCTCCCCGTTCTTGTCTTTGATGTCGGTGCGAGCCTGGCACTCCTCCAGCAGCTCTCTGACACATGCCACTTCCCCCCGCTCACACGCCAGGTGTAATGGGGTCTGACCAGCACCGTCCCTGGCGTTTATCTGGCTGGAGAGGGTGAGGAGTGTGAAGTATCAATATGATGAGGGAGAGAGGAGGGGAAGGGAGGAAGACCATCGCTCATTTTAAAATCAACATATTCCCTATTGCTTAAGCCACAATATTGGTTAACCCAGAACTAAAGTCTCATGTAAATTGGTCAGCTGCTCGATTAAGTTCTGGGTCCATATGTGTTAAGAGATGAAGAGATGCCAGAACGAGGAGCTCCACCTGCTCTCTCTCTCTGCTGGTTACGGGCTGAATGTCCCGTCCCCTTCTGAAATGCTAAACACCTGTTAAATGGTGATTTGTCCAAATAACCAGTGACGAAAACCCCAAACACCAGAAGTAGTGCTGCTTGTTATCTCACCCATCACATTCCTTCCTGACAGATTCTACAGTAGCAGTTCTGTTGACGCAGATCTGTCCGAGGGATTACTCACGCCCTATTGCTTTACAGCAACTCTTTGGTAATAACATGCTTATAACCACTCATTACATGCTTATAGCCACACTTTACAACCTCACCTCTGGACGTGGTTGTGCTTCAGGCATTCCCTCAGGCCCGTATCCACGGCGATGTGGGCGGAGCTCCAGTCAGCGTGATTACGGAGGCAGTCTACTATTGGCTGGACTGCCTCTGGCTTGGGGAGGGGGAGGGTCTCGTAGAAGGGACGAAGCTTGAGGGCGTACTGGGGGAACCAGTTCATGGCGTCCTCCTCGGAGTTGACCTGAAACAACCTAGGAGACAGGAAGTGGAGATGTCAACCGCAGGTCAGCTGACCCCTGACCAAAGGCGGTCCATTATACAGGCAAGATAGTCGATTAACAATGGAAATATATGTCCTCAAAGATGGAATGCAGGCGTGAGGAGGCGAGATTAGGTGGGACCATTCTAGACAATGAGAGGGCAGATATGCATGTAAACAAAAGGCCATTGCGATATAGAGGACTCATCTTTGTATCAGTGCCATTATAGCATCTGTGACAACCTCAATGGTGTTGCCCAGGCTATCTCCATTTTAAAGTAGACAATTTTCTTCTTCATTGGCTGATTGCTCCGAACTGATTAGGAATCCCCACACAGTTGACTACTTTTAAAAAATGGTGGAAGCCCTCAATCGCAATGTCCATGTTAAAACAGGTTATATCCATGATGAGTCCTCTATGACAATAGGCACAACTGTTGTTTTTTTCTTGTTTTTTCAACGTTGCTGAAATGCCACGTGCGTCCACTTATATTAGCACAATCCTAACCATTAGGAAAGTTCTAGTCGATCAAATAAGCCTCGCGTAGCAATTTAGCATATTCGACACTCATTGAGCTCCATTCAAACATTCCTCACTTCGTGGGCTTATTTTTCATGGACAGATTTTGGGCGGAGTGAAAACTCTCGTTTCACCTCTTCCTCTCTGCATTCAGATGTTCTACTCTTCTTCCCAAAGTTTCATGACTCACTCCCCCTCGGAAAGCCTACGGACGGGGAAATAAAATACAGTGAGTGAGTGCACCCTTTGCTGGGAAGGAGAAGTAGGAAATCGGAACTCAATTCTATCTGTGAAAAACGTGCATGTGATCTGTAAATATGAACAAATACGTTCAATTACAAGCCTAGTTTAGCCAAGGAGAAAACACTGACCTATATAGGGAGAAAGACAGTATCCTTCCTGGCTTGCCATGATTGGCTGAGCTAATGGGTGGGGCTGGATATGCCGAGAGACGAGTCCTGATTAGTCTCATGTCACAGGCCAGGGACCGATAGCGCTGGAACTTAGGCTTACTAGTGTTTTAACCATGAATCTTTCCTACAACGGCCAAAGATGTAACATACGTTTCCCAGAACACCACACAGAGAGAATGGTCACTAAGTGCATTGTTGGAGCATGTGTCCATACTGACAGGATCGAAAGAAAGGGAGTGCTGCTCTCGGATCAGCTTTCTCCACTCAAATATTTCCTCAACATTAGAATTATTTCACAATACTGACAACGGATCAGCTCCTAGAGAGATATTACCACCTACGGCTGCAAATATTGAGGCGGGTTATTCTAATGCTTACCCTATGATAAGGCACTAAATCAAGATTTGGCACATTATTGGCTACACATTATGAATTAAATTGAGACAAATTACAGACAGTAGACTACAAGTAGCAAAATAAACATGAAATGTATTTCAACATGATTGAAATAGGCCTATAGTCCACTGTTTATATTTTAATGCAGTCATCTCGTTTTTTATATATATATATATATATATATATATATATATATATATACATACATACACACGTCGCTTATATCAATTGCAAAGACATTGGCAACTTCATATTTGTAGTCAACTTTTGTTATCGGAGAGACGGATAAACCATGTGATTGTATGTTTAGCTGAGATCTTCTGTGTATTAAGTGATGCGGGAGGCGGGGAAAAAACATCTACGACACACTTAACTGTTCTACGATTGGCCTGGGGCAGGCGTTAGATTACCAGCGTTTTCAAGTGCAACGTTAATAACGATCGTTTGGGGAAACAGCTCAGAGACGCTCCTACAAGGCTGCGGAGACGCTCCTACAAGGCTGCGGAGACGCTCCTACAAGGCTGCGGAGACGCTCCTACAAGGCTGCGGAGACGCTCCTACAAGGCTGCGGAGACGCTCCTACAAGGCTGCGGAGACACGCTCCTACAAGGCTACGGAGACGCTCCTACAAGGCTGCGGAGACGCTCCTACAAGGCTGCGGAGACGCTCCTACAAGGCTGCGGAGACGCTCCTACAAGGCTGCGGAGACGCTCCTACAAGGCTGCGGAGACGCTCCTACAAGGCTACGGAGACGCTCCTACAAGGCTGCGGAGACGCTCCTACAAGGCTGCGGAGACGCTCCTACAAGGCTGCGGAGACGCTCCTACAAGGCTGCGGAGACGCTCCTACAAGGCTGCGGAGACGCTCCTACAAGGCTGCGGAGACGCTCCTACAAGGCTGCGGAGACGCTCCTACAAGGCTACGGAGACGCTCCTACAAGGCTACGGAGACGCTCCTACAAGGCTACGGAGACGCTCCTACAAGGCTACGGAGACGCTCCTACAAGGCTACGGAGACGCTCCTACAAAGGTTCTAACAATGACCTTTGTCTTGAGATGCTCTTGGGAAACCAGACCCTGGTCAGGATATTGATGATCTTCGCTACCGCAGATTTCTGGAAAGATATACAGTTATGGACAACTGCAACGGTGTTGCTACAGGTCTCGACATCGCTGCCCTGAATTTAGCAGGTGCTATGGACAAAGCTCCGTGGGAGAAGGTTTACTTAGAGACTACTTTCTGGAGGACAATGCCATGCTGACTCACGTGAATTCTTAAAGAGATGTTTGGGGCTAAGGCTTAAAAAAGGTATTGAACGAAGTCGAATGGGCGTAAACAAAGATGGGCTCTAGCCAGCAAGTATGAAAATCGCAGAAAAATCTTCTTTTTTTTTAGGTCTCTCCACCTCCATCCTCCTCCATCACACTCTCCTCCTGTCTCCTCCTGTCCTCTCCCATCCCACTCTCTCTGCCCCCCAACCCACCTCAAGGCGACGGTGGGCGTATCAGGGCACTTGAGCAGGCAGTCCCAACTCTGACAAGGGGTGTTCTTGTACAGCACCATGCGTCCCTCCTCCTTCAGCTTGACTTTCCCCCCTCCGCTGTACTCCGACAGTGGTACTTCCCTGACGCGGTAGGGGTTGGAGAAGAGGTTGGAGACAGCGGACACAGTCTCCATGACTCCCCTTAGAAACTGCATGGTGGTGGCCTGTGTACAGAGAGGAGAGAGAAAGGAAGTTAGGAAGAGGCTCTGTCTCGTTTCATTCTTCAACAATACCTCACATTCTCTCTGCTTGCTTCCTTCTCAAAACCCATCAGAATAGAAGGTTTGAGGGGAGGGTCCTTGGACCTCCTCCTCCAATATGGTTGAGAGTTAGGCCTAGGCGAGGAGAAAGGATGCAAGGAATCAAGCAAGGACAGATAAGGGTTGATAAGAGTGCAGACAGGGATGGTAATCAGCAAGATTGGTAATGGTAATCGTGTGATTCCACATGAAAATACAGCCAAATTCTTCTATGGATTACATTTTGTGAAAATCCCCAAAATCATGGTCTGTCTTGGTTCTAGTTCAGAGAGGAATCACTCTACTGCAAACAGTCAATATTTGAATGTGTGTACAAAGGTCATAATTATGTTAACCTGATCTGGTATCTTGAGTAGTTCACTCTGGTCTATCAACAACAACACTGATGCAATCAGACTTGGGTTCAAATACTATTTGAAATCTTTCAAATACTTTGAGCATTCGCTTCAGCGTGTCTGTAGTGCCAACCCCAAATGGGTGGGTTTTACACATCTGGGACTATTCTGTTGGTTCCATTTCACAAGACAAGCTCAATTGAACACCGGTAAATTAAACAAAATATGTCTAAAATAGTATTTGAACCCAGCCCAGCATTTGGTCCCACCCACTCCCTTGTGAGACTCAACCATGTCCCAACTGCATAGCTAAGCAGCATTATGTGCTTTGCTTGACTAAAAACAACAAAGGGGGGGAGGGGGGGTGGTGACAATCAAAAACTGAAAGCAAAAGTTTATTTCTGAACTGCCACAGCTTGTGGAGTCAATGTGGATTGCTTTGCCTTTAGTCTATTTCCATTGCAAACCTCTTGAATGCTAAGGCATTGTCTGGCTCCTTATTCAACGTGAACAAGCGGTGCCATTCATGCAATTCATGAGTCCTGCCATATGACTCGTATGACTCTCTCAGTCCAGTCTTTGAATCAATTTGGCACACATAACATAGCTAGCTTCGCTTAGCTACCGATACAGTCATGGGCAGAATAGCGATATATAACTGACACTGAATGTATATTCTTTCAATTGGAAACAAACGCATTTATGCAAAATCTTGTACGTGGTATGCTTTCATTGTACTCTTATCTACGATAATCGGTTTAGTTTAGGAAGGAGCTCATCATAAACCTTACCTGATTACTGCGACTCCACTCCACCAGTGACTGACGACTTTTGATGGATCATCAACAACCCGCAGGCGTTCAACCAACCTTGCTGCAAATCTTGATTGATGTGAGCTGCACCAATCAGTGAACACGCATTGGAAGGCGTTGTCTGAAAATACGCAATTGTGGAAAACCAATAAATTAGAGGAGGGGACCCAGACTGACTGCGTATACGGACGAAGCGGTCTACCACAGCCTTGTTCTTTCACACTCTAAAAAATGGTTAATTAGAGGATTTAGAGAGAAAATATGACCCTGGATCTGTGTACAGTGGCGTCACAGATTGAAGCAGTATTTTTCGTAGACATAATAGAATAGAATATTCTAGTTTATTGTTCTCCGGGTACATTTTTTGCACTTCTCAAATCGAGTTTTATTAGTCACATGTTTAAAAAACAACAGATGTAGACTAACAGTGAAATGGTTACTTATGGAACCTTTCCAACAATGCAAAAAACATAAAGAGACATAATAGAACATTAGAAAAAGAATAACATGAGGAATAAATACACAATGAGTAACTATATCTTGGCTATATACACGGTGTACCAATACCGAGTCAATGTGCTGGGGTACAAGGTAATTGAGGTAGATATGTACATTTAGGTAGGGATAAATTGACTAGGCAACAGGATAGATAATAAGCAGTAACAGCAGCGTATGTGATCAGTCAAAAGAGTGCAAAAAGGGTCAATGCCGATAGTCGGGTTGCTATTGCTTAATTATTTAACTAACTATTTAGCGGTCTTATGGCTTGGGGGGTAGAAGCTGTTCAGGGTCCTGTTGGTTCCAGACTTGGTGCATCGGTACCGCTTGCCATGCAGTAGCAGAGAGAACAGTCTATGACTTGGGTAGCTGGAGTCTTTGACAGTTTGTAGGGCCTTCCTCTGAAACCGGCTGGTATAGAGGTCCTGGATGGCAGGGAGCTCCGCCCCAGTGATGGACAGGGCCGTACGCACTACCCTCTGTAGCGCCTTGTGGTCAAATGCCATGCAGTACCCTCTGTAGCGCCTTGTGGTCAAATGCCAAGCAGTACCCTCTGTAGCGCCTTGTGGTCAAATGCCATGCACTACCCTCTGTAGCGCCTTGTGGTCAAATGCCATGCACTACCCTCTGTAGCGCCTTGTGGTCAAATGCCATGCAGTACCCTCTGTAGCGCCTTGTGGTCAAATGCCAAGCAGTACCCTCTGTAGCGCCTTGTGGTCAGATGCCATGCAGTAGCCTCTGTAGCGCCTTGTGGTCAAATGCCATGCAGTAGCCTCTGTAGCGCCTTGTGGTCAAATGCCATGCAGTAGCCTCTGTAGCGCCTTGTGGTCAAATGCCATGCAGTACCCTCTGTAGCGCCTTGTGGTCAGATGCCATGCACTACCCTCTGTAGCGCCTTGTGATCAGATGCCATGCAGTACCCTCTGTAGCGCCTTGTGGTCAAATGCCATGCACTACCCTCTGTAGCGCCTTGTGATCAGATGCCATGCAGTAGCCTCTGTAGCGCCTTGTGGTCAGATGCCATGCAGTAGCCTCTGTAGCGCCTTGTGGTCAGATGCTATGCAGTAGCCTCTGTAGCGCCTTGTGGTCAGATGCCATGCAGTAGCCTTACAACGTGGTGATGCAGCCAGTCCAGACGCTTTCAATGTTGCAGTGGTAGAACTTTTTGAGGATCAGAGGGTCCAGGATCCAGTTGCAGTGGGAGGTGTTTACGCCCAGCATCCTTAGCTTAGTGATGAGCTTGGATGGCACTATGGTGTTGAATGCTGAGCTGTAGTCAATGAACCTCATTCTCACAGAGGTGTTCCTTTTGTCCAGATGTGAAAGTGCAGTGTGGAGTGCACTAGAGATCGCATCATCTCTGGAAATGTTGAGATGGTATGCGATTTGGAGTGGATCCAGGGTGTCTGGGATGATAGTGTTGATGTGAGCCATGACCAGCCTTTCAAAGCATTTCATGGCTACAGATGTGAGTGCTACCGGACGATAGTACTTTAGACAGGTTACAAGTACTATGGTGGTCAGCTTGAAACAAGTAGGTATTACAGACTGGGTCAGGGAGAAGTTGAAACTGTCAGTGAAGACACTTGCCAACTGGTCAGTGCATGCTCTGAGAACGTGTCCTGGTAATCCATCTTGCCCTGCAGCCTTGTGAATGTTAACCTGTTTAAAGATCTTACGCACATCGGCTACGGAGAGTGTGATCACATATTAATCCGGAACAGCTGGTTCTCTCATGCATGGTTTAGTGTTGCTTGTCTCGAAGTGAGCATAGAAGGTATTTAGCTCATCTGGTAGACTTGCGTCACTGGACAGCTCGTGGCTCGGTTTCCCTTTGTAATCCATGATAGTTTGCAATTCCTGACGCATCCGACAAGCATCAGAGCCAATGTAGTAGGATTTGGTCTTGGTCTTGTATTGACGCTTTTCCTGTTTGATGGTTCGTCGAAGGACGTAGTGGGATTTCTTATAAGCGTCCAAATTAGTGTCCCGCTCCTTGAAAGTGGCAGCTCTAGCCTTTAGCTCAGAGAAAATGTTGCCTGTAATGCAAGGCTTCTGGTTTGGATATGTGCGTACAGTCACTGTGGGGATGATGTCGTTGATGCACTTATTAATGAAGCCGGTGACTGATGTGGTAAACTCCTCAATGCCATCAGATGAATCCCGCAACATAGTCCAGTCTGTGCTAGTGAAAACTCTTGGTAAATAGTATCTACAGCTTATCATGAGGTATTCTAACTCTCACTCCATCTAAGGCTAGGACACACTGCCAGGGTTGAGCTGAGGATGAGAGAGTAATGGCCAACTTGATCTATTTTGACAGTTCAAATAGTAGGGAAGGCTCTCCTGTGAGAAAAGTTGACTTGATCAGATTACACGTCTTTTTTTAAACAACAACTATTTCCTCCAAACGCAACTCATCTGCACATGATCCACTTTCCAGAGAGACAGAAATGTAATAGAATACAATAGAATATAATACAATAGAATAAATACAATAATTGAATTTAATAGAATACAATAGAATACAATAAAATAAAATATCATAAAATATCATTGAATACAATACAATAATATAGAATAAAACAAAATAGAATAGAATAGGTCTTCTGCATGACCTTGCTGCTATGCTGATCCTTCCAGACACACTGTTTCTAAATGTATACATACTGATCTAAAATATAAACGTAGCATGCAACGATTTCAAAGATTTTGCTGAGTAACAGTTCATATGAGGAAATCAATCAATTGAAATGAATGAATTAGGCCCTAATCTATGGATTTCACATGACTGGTTAGGGGCACAGCCTTGGTAGGCCTGGGAGGGTATAGGCCCACCTACTTGGGAGCTAGGCCCACCTACTGGGGAGCCAGGCCCAGCCAATCAGAATGAGTCTTTCCCACAAAAGGGCTTTATTACAGACATAAATACTCCTCAGCACCCCTCCCCCCTCAGATGATACCACAGGTGAAGAAGCCTGATGGGGAGGAACTGGGCTGGTGTGGTTACACCTTGTCCCCAGCACAAGGTACATCTGTGTAATGATCGTGCTGTTTAATCATCTTCTTGATATGCCACACCTGTCAGGTGGATGGATAATCTTGACAAATTATCAAATGCTCACTAACAGGGATGTTAACAAATTTGTGCACAACATTTGAGAGAAATACGCTTTTTGAGCTTATGGAACATTTCTGGGATCTTTTATTTCAGCTCGTGAAATATGGGACACTTTACATGTTGCGTTTCATATTTTTGTTCAGTATAGTTTATACTCCCTCTCTCTCTGTCATTAGCAAAATAACCAACTATAACAAGAGTGCTCCACTGCTCCTAAATTACTGGTAGCAGCCCGCCATTTCCTTTTTCTTCTGTAACAAAAGGTCTTTAAAACACAAAGAGATTATTTGTGTCCAAGACTCCTCCTTGTCCCTGCCGGTTTGTGCTGTCTTGCCAACTCCTATGGTCACTGTCACGCTAAACAATGACCATAGAAGTTGGCAAGGCAGCACAATAACAGTACAAAAGTGCACTTAATATATTAAGGTTAGCAGGTTGTATGACTTGGTGGCTGTGTCAGCTAGTGACCACTCTTCAGAGCTGCTTCCAGAACAAGATTCATGACGGAAAACGCTAACCTGCCCTTTCTGCGTCTTGTCGAGCGCCTTCTGCGTTGCCAGGACGACCAGAAGGGGCTGACCCCGTCCACGTGACAGAGCTCCTCTTTCTCCTGCTTCGGGGTGTAGTGTGTGCTCTGTTGTGCTGTCTGCTGCCACTGTGACAGATTTGGGGGAAAGAGAAAGTGGTCTGTTCTGGTTTTGCCACCAGACAGTGGAGTTGGTCGTCTGGACCGAGAGAGCAGTCGGGCACTGAAAGATGGAGCTCTCTGCGGTCGGGGAACGCGTTTTCGCCGCGGAAGCCATTCTGAAACGCCGCGTTCGCAAGGTGAGCATGCCGCCGTTTTTTTGTCGTTGCAGAAGAGCAGACGTGGGCGAGGGTCTCCGCGGCGTGCTTCGAGGGCGAGAACCGAGGATCTGTTTTTTAATGACAACGGGGAGGCCTTGTTGTAGCTAGTAGCAAGCAGATGCTTCTCTAGCAAGCCGTTTTAGCTAGCCGAGAAGCTAGCAAGTGTGCAGTGCTGATGGTTTGCAGTGAAATGTCGTAAAAAATAGCTAGCTAACGTTACACAAATGACTCGGCGTGTAAAGCCAACGTAAACTTTAGCTAATTAGCAATGCCAGTTTAAAATAAAGGCCGGGTTTGCGTTCAATGCAAATCTATGCTTTGTCTTTGACTTTTTACCCAGACAGCTAGACTAGAAATATATGATTGCATACCATAAGCTAGCTCGCCAAACCATACATTAAAGTCGACTGTGTGTCATTATTAACTTTAGCTACATAGCAGCTAAATCTGTTTTCCCTCTCTAGCTTGAGTAAATGTTTTGTCCAGATGCCAGTGGAACTAATTTGCTAGTCAGCCTGTCTGTGTCTGCTTGATGGTGGTGTTTTGTAGCAGCTTTTCCCTCTAAAATGACAAAACAAGACAGGCATACCAGCCAACTTATTAGTCAGAACTGAGCCAGTTTATATTAGTCAATGTATTGAGTTACGTATTATTTAGAGTAATACGTTAGTCTTAATATTTATCTTAGTGATCATGAATAGCTAGATAATAAGAAGCAATTTCTGCTCATACACTAGCTATAAAATGGCTGAATACAGTATTGAACACTTTTGGGAATTTTCTCATTCCGCTGTACCTTTCTCTCTTCAGTCTCGCCTAGAGTACCTAGTGAAATGGAAAGGATGGGCCCTGAAGTAAGTGATTGCGTTCCTAATGAAAAAATTCATTCAGAATTGTAAATCTTTGCATACCAACAATCACCTTGTCTGAAGAGACATTTTGTGTTTTATAGTACATATATCCTAGTAGCTACATCTTTAATAAACTTATACGTCTCCAAGTTATACCATAACATGAAAATGTTAGCCTGAAATCCAGACCTGTTTTGTGCTAACATTCCACTCCTTGTACTCCGTGTCATGTGCCAAACGTGGAGTGGAATGTTAGCACAAACATACTGTTACCCAGGTTATGTAAATGTAGAAATAAAACAATTGTGGCACCTCTTTGCTTTAGACACAGTACCTGGGAACCAGAAGAGAATATCCTGGATGGCAGACTGATTGCAGGATTTGAACAGAAGTGAGTGGAACAGTTAACAGAATTTCAATTCTTACACATTATTCAATTCCTTTAAGACAAGTGATGTTTATGACACGGTAAGGACATTTGAGAAATCATCAAAAAGTCTAACACAATTCTCTCTCCTGTTCGCTCTCATCCCAACATCAGTTTTCCTGTTCTCCCTAATTTATCCACCTCCCCTCTATCTTTCTCTCCTTGTTCCCTCTGTTGCGCTCTCTATCCCTCTCTTTCACTCCGTCTATATTTAAACGTCTTATATCTGTGCAAGTCCTCTCTTTGTCTCTTCCTGCCAAACCCACTTCAAAGCACTCTGCTGCTTAGAGGGATCGTGTTTACATGGAACTAAAATGATCCAGTGTGTGAGTGTGTGTGTGTCCAGTCTTAGTCAAACAAACGTCAAACTGTTATTCTTTTAGTTTTTTCTTCATTCAGATCCCTATGAGCTGACGCCATAGCAACCAACCGCTAGCTAGTCGTCCTGGGGTCCGCTGTTCTGCTTTCACACACCCAGTCTGTCTCATATTGCACCCTTTTGCCGATATAGTGCACTACTTTTGACCTGAGCTCATAGGGATTTGGTTAACGGTAGTGCCCTACGTAGGGAATAGGGTGCGATTTTGGGGCGCCACCCCCGGTCTTTTGATCATCCCTGTCTAACTGGAAGTTGGGATGTATGAGAAACAGGATGTTACATTAATAAACGTCTCCCTCAGTTGGCTTTGAACTGTATCAGTGGAGGCCTAGATGTTATTACTTCAATAATTGGCTCAATCCCAATTCAACCCATCCCAGCCTATTGTATCCAGGCAGGCGAGGGTCAGGGTAAGAAACAATCCCAATTCAACCCATCCCAGCTTATTGTATCCAGGCAGGCGAGGATCAGGGTAAGAAACAATCCCAATTCAACCCATCCCAGCCTATTGTATCCAGGCAGGCGAGGGTCAGGGTAAGAAAACATGTAACGTATTTCACTGTTGTGACGTTGACTTTATCGGGTGATTAATTGTAATCCCTTTGGGTTTTTTTCTCAGAGAGCGTGAGAGAGAACTCCACGGACCAAAGAAGCGGGGACCCAAACCCAAAAATCTTCCTGCCAAGGTATTGTTTTGGATGTTCTTGTCTACCACTATCACAACCACACCAGAATTGGGATTAGCTGATATATTACCGGTCCCAATGAGAATGTAAGAGCAGGACAAAACCTTTCCTGCTGGAAGTTATGATGCTGATTTTCTCCTTTTGAGTTTACAACTCACTTCCATCTCTCTCCTCTCTTCTCAGGCACGTGGAGCCCAGAAGAAAGAGACCCCCACCACTCGAGCACCTCGCTCCACTTCTTCCTCCTCTCCTCGAGCCCCTCCATCCTCCTTCCCCTCCGCCTCTCCAGCGCCCTCCCCTAAACTCAACTCCATGGCAGCGACACACAAGCTGAAGAAAGACATTCGACGCTGCACTAGTATGTCCCGCCGCCCCTTACCTCGCACCGACCCCCTGGCCACTCCCGGATCCTTCTCCGGCCCCAGTGGGTTCCCCTCGCGGCCCCCCGTCTCCCCCTTCTCAGAGACCGTCCGCATCCTCAATCGTCGCGTCAAACCACGCGAGGTCAAACGGGGTCGCATCATCCTAAACCTCAAGGTCATCGACAAACCAGGAAGTGGAGGCGGAGGAAGGGGCGGCGGGGGTAACCGGAGGGCGCCATCCGGCTCCATGTCCCTCCAAGGGGGTCGTCAGAACATCCCCTCCCGAAATAGGATCATAGGGAAGAGGAGTGGAGAGGCTCCGTACCGGCCCTTCCAGCCCATGCTGGGGTTCCCCATGTACGGGAAGCCGTTTGGTCTCCAGTGTGGCGGCCCAGGACCTCTACACCTTCCACACTCAGCCACAGGCTCCAGCACAGGGACCTCAGGGGCTAGGGACACCCAGCCACCCCCCTCTCCCTCCAGCTCCAGTGGATCCACCACACCCGCCCAGAACCATCCTACCCCTCCTGGACCCGCCACTGGGGCCTCTGGGTCGGCTCCCAACTTGGGCGCCCAGGCTTCGGCCTCCTCTGCCCAGTCTACCCCTAGCCACCCCCCAGAGCTCCAGAAGAACCAGAACGCTGAACAAGGACCAAACCCCCTCCTTGCCTCCCTCTCCTTTGCTTCCGGGTCCTCCTCTTCCTCCTTTGATGAAGAGGAGGATGATGCTGATGCTCTGGACCTTTCCGCGCCTCAGGAGGGGAAGAGGAAGCTTCGCCGTCGGCGCCGGCAGAAACGCCAGCCGCCCTCCGTCAGTACCGCCTCCCCTCCTCACCCCCCTGGCGCCTGTCCCTTGACCTCCAACTCTCAGAGGGTCCCCGCCGAGGGCGACCCTGACTGGCACCCAGAGATGGTGGCGAGCAGCGCCAACGTGGTCGTGACCGACGTCACCACCAACCTCCTCACCGTCACTATCAAAGAGTTCCCCTCCCCCTCATCCCGCCCCTCCTCCCCCCAACCAATACACCAAGAAAATACCACCTCCTCCTCACCCTCCTCACCCCCCCCACCACCACCCCCACTGAAGAACCTCCCACAATCCAAGCCATAGGAAGAGATTACAGAAGTGGAGATGAATGAATTAGCCTGGCTCCCTGATCTGTTTGTGCTGTCTTGGCCAACTCCTGTGGTCATTGTCTGGGACCAGGCTAGGGAGTAATGCTATTTTAACACAGAAGGTAAAAAAAACTTCCAATAATAATGAAATTCAGGCCATTGAATATTGAAGAAGAGCGTTATTTTTTTGAACAGAACTATGAAAAGCTAAGAGCAGGGCGTGCAATATACATCTATAATAAGGCTGATTGTCTATCTTTATGCAGCATGATTTCTCTTCTGAGGATCAATAAAGTTTATTCAATCCATGTCCACTCTCACAACCTTGACTGTTTGGAGGCTGGCAATAGATACCTTCAGTCATAATAACGTTCAAATCAATTCAATCTTTATTGTAGGGAAATTCATACAACCAATAACAGTGTTTGTTATTTGTGCATATTTATACCCATTATTTCCATTGGAAGTCCGACTCGTTAAGGTTTAAATGAGGTGATGAAATGACGTTGCACTTGCTTTGTTGGGCTTCGGCAATACTGCTTTTCTACACTGAGATATTCAGCAACGCGCTTGACTCCATTATGGACAACAACCGTATTCTGTATCATTTCCGTATCCAATATCCACATGTGAATTACAAGCCCTTCTTTTTTCCCTCTCTCGAATGCACAGGCCTGTATAAGTATATATTTATATGCACGCACAACGTTAATTCAGCTGCAAAAAGAATACAGATAAGCGGTGAAAGCATAGAAAGTTAAGTTATTGCTTTTCTTATTGCCATGTTCCAACGCCTGCCTTTAACTCGCTGTCGCCTTCAAGATTCCGGAATGTTCAGTGTTCTGGAACCTCAGTCAAGACTCTAAACTGACTCTCTAATTATTTAAGCTGTGGACTGCATGGAGTGGGATTAATGATGATGTAGTATGTAACCTATCCACCGTGAACACTTGTGTTTGTACCTACCAGATATTCTCTGTGGAATAACCTGTAGTCCAAACCTCTCAATGCCTTCTAAACCAGGTTGTGTTGACGTTCTGATATCCTGGTCCCAGATCTGACCATCTTCTGGTGCTGCCCCTGTTTCTATAGGGCCCCCCCCTCTCTCTCTCTCTGGTGTATTTGTACAATATTATTACGATATTTAAAAGCATGTGTTGCCTTATAGCTGCTCAGTTCCAACTCCACTGCATCTCGTCCGTATACTGTATTAGATAGATGGTTGATTGTCGTCTAGTCTTTGATACTGTGATAATAATAATACACATCCTACCACAAACGCATCATCATTCAGCTGTTAATGGATAAAAACAGATTCTCTTGACTGTCATTGGCTAAACCAGTAGATTCTCTTGACTGTCATTGGCTAAACCAGTAGATTCTCTTGACTGTCATTGGCTAAACCAGTAGATTCTGTTGACTCATTGGTTACGCCAGTAGAAGGAGTGTTCATGTACTTCTTGGTGACGTTTTAACAGTTGATATAAATAGGTAGCACAACTTGACATAGTGGCCTACATTTATACCAAGCAGGGCTCTAGATTTCTTTTGTTTTTTTTATCTTTCTTTTTTAATTTGTCAATTTTTGGATGTAATTTCAAGAGCCATGTCATTGGCACTTTAATGTAATGACAAGAAGCCGACCTGAAGAATCAAATATGAAATGTTTGTCCATGTAAACTGTTTTATGGGGGGGGGGGTTCATTTCGAGGGCTTTTGCTTATGTACCTCATTATATATTTTTGAATGAAGAGTAATGTGTATGCTTTACCTTTTTAGTAATTACCTTTGATTGTTATTGTTGTTTTTGATTCATGTCCAATATGGGTTTGATAAAAAATGGAAAACCCCAGATTTTTAATGAATTATAAATGTGTGTCAAGACTGCAGTTTGTGTCTCGTAATATTGGTAATATGAATGATGTACATTGAATTGTGTTAATGGTAATAATGATGATAATGACGAGGATAATGTCGATGGTAACGTTGTGATAATGTAGCTGAAGCATGTTTTGCGAACCCTTATTGTACAGGTAAGGTGAGCGTGGTCATGTTGACGTTCGTTCGTTGTTGCTTCCTGTATATGTTCTGTTGTGCGAGGCTTTTAATAAAAAACACCTCCAAGACAGTTCCTTTTGTCGTTCATCTCTTCAGTTCTTTACAGAGGAGTTCTCTGACCTCTGTTATATGGTGATTCTTGTGAGTGTATCGCTTTAAGAGTCCATTTGGAGATTCAATCTGGTATCTTGGCTTTCAACTGAAGGAGAAGGTTGTCTATGATTCTCTGTGGCTGGTTTCCAGGGCCCAGATCAAGCCTAGTCCTAGACTTAAAGCAGTATGTCTGGGGAAACTGGCCTGAGCTCAGACCACTGTGTTGGTAGTTCCCTGATGATCCACATGGTGGCACTGTTAACACAGGTCACATGGGCAGGATTTTTGCTCTTAGCCTGCACTCTCAGAAAAGGTTTGAAGAGATGGTTGGGGCGATGGTTGTGCTTTGGTGGCCTTCAGGGGTCAGCCACGGAACACAGTTGAGAGAATATCTGTGGACACACTACTGTGAGCAAAGATAGCCCCTTCTCTTTCCATTGTCCTTCCCACGACCTGTTTTAAGTTCCTAGGTATACACATCACAGACAAACATCAGACAGTCTGGTGAGGAAGATGCAACAGTCACCCAAAACCCTGACAAACTTTTACAGATTGCACAATTGAGAGGATCCTGTCAGGCTGTATCACAGCCTGGTATGGCAACTGCATGGCCCTCAACCACAAGGCTCTCCAGAGGGTGGTGCAGTCTGCACAACGCATCACCTGGGGCAAACTACCTGCCCTCCATGATACCTACAGCACCCGATGTCACAGGAAGGCCAAAAAGATCATCAAGGACATCAACCACCCGAGCCACTGCCTGTTCACCCAGCTACCAGCCAGAAAGCGAGGTCGGTACAGGTGCATCAAAGCTGGGACCGAGAGACTGAAAAACAGCTTCTATCTCAAGGCCATCAGACTGTTAAACAGTCACCACTAACTCAGAGGCTGCTGCCTACATTGAGACCCAATCAAGGGCCACTTTAACAAATGGATCCCTAGTCACTTTATTCAATACCACTCAAAATAATGCCACTTTACTAATGTTTACATATCTTACATTACTCATATCACATGTATATACTGTATTTTATACCATCTATTGCATCTTGCCTATGCCGCTCTGTCATGCTTATCCATATATTTCTATGTACATATTCTCATTCACCCCTTTAGATTTGTGTGTATTAGGTAGTTGTGGAATTGTTAGATACATGTACTGCACTGTCAGAACTAGAAGCACAAGCATTTCGCTACACTCGCATTAACATCTGCTAACCATGTGTATGTGACCAATAAAATGTGATTCGATTCGTATGCCTTGTCTACTATCGTCCTATTCTACCACACTCCTCACCTTCAAACCTTCATCTCCCTTTAGCATCCATGTCCTCAACTCTTCTACCACCTTCTTCCATCCAGCCCAGCCCATACTCTGGCAGGCCACCCATGGTCCCCTCTCCTCTCCCGACCCCAGCCAGCCCTGCTCTGGATGGCCTCATTCCTCTCTAGTTTGGTCTCCCCATTCCTCCTCCATTCTCTCCAAGAACCAGCCCATCCTCCCTTCTCCTCACACTCTCTCCTCTCCCCATCTCTGGCTGGCCTCCCATTGCGGTTTAGGGACTGGACAGATGGGACTTCCTAGTGGGATGGCTGCCACTCCAGGACATCTACAGCACCTGGTGTCACAGGAAGAAGAAGATCATCAAGGACATCAGCCACCCACGTCATGGCCTGTTCCCCCCCTGCTACCATCTAGAACCCGGAGACAGTACAGGTGCATCAAAGCTGGGACTGAGAGACTGAAAAACAGCTTCTATCTCCAGGCCTTCAGACTGTTAAATAGTCACCACTAGCCGGCCTCAGTGCTCTGTCCTGAACTTAGTCACTGTTACTAACCGGCTACCACCCGGTACTCAACCCTGCACCTTAGAGACTGCTGCCCTATGTACATAGTCATGGAACACTGGTCCCTTTAATCATGTTTACATAGTGTTTTACCCACTTCATATGTATATAATGTATTCTAGTCAAGGCTTATCCTAACTATTGCTGTACACACCTTTTCTATTCATAAACTGTCCACACTGTCTATGCACACCATCATATATATACACTGAGTATACAAAACATTATGAACACCTGCTCTTTCCATGACAGACTGACCAGGTGAATCCAAATGAAAGCTATGATCCCTCATTGATGTCCCTTATTAAATCCACTTCAATCAGTGTAGATGAAGGGGAGGAGACAGGTTAAAGAAGGATTTTTAAACCTTGAGACAATTGAGACATGGATTGTGTATGTGTGACATTCAGAGGGTGAATGGGCAAGACAAAATATTTAAGTGCCTTTGAACAGCTATGCCAGGCACACTGGCTTGTGCCAAGAACTGCAACACTGCCGGGTTTTTCACGCTCAACAGTGTCCTGTGTGTATCAAGAATGGTAAATCACCCAAAGGACATCCAGCCAACTTGACACAACTATAGGAAGCATTGGTGCCAACTTGGGCCAGCATCCCTGTGGAACGCCCCGACAGAGTGAGGCTGTTCTGAGTGCGGGGATTTGTCTGTATTGTTTTGTGTTGTTAGATATTACTACACAGCTGGAGCTAAAAACATTACAATTTCGCTGCACCTGCGATAAAATCTGCAGAATATGTACGCGACCAATAACGTTTCATTTGATTTGATTTACTAGAGCATATTGTCCAGGCAGACTAGACTCGTGCTGTGCGTGGGGGATATCGTAAGTGTGGGTTTATGTTCCGGTCTGGTAATAGAGGATGTATGCCTCATACACGCATCTGCTGTGAGCGCGCACATACACACACACAAACCATAAACGGGTGTAGTATTTTGGCCTCTCTCTCTCTCTCTCTCTCACACACACACACACACACACACACACACACACACACACACACACACACACACACACACACACACACACACACACACACACACACACACACACACACACACACACACACACACACACACACACACACACACACACACACACACACACACACACACACACACATCTCTATCGTATTAGATGCTGTTTATAATGTTATTTGCTTCTTCACCTCCAATGACGCATCCCACACACACACCCTCCACTCCCTCGTCTGTCTCCCCGCCTACTCTGTCACGGTTCCCATAGTAACTACGGACGGAGGATAGGAGCAGAGCTTAGCAACACCGAGAGAGGGAGACGGTCTTTCGATTTAGGCCTGCTGACAGAACAATCGGTATTTCTACATTTAGATAAAAAGGCAACAAACGCGTCTGTCAACCACTGTCGTTTGTTTTCTGCGCGTTTGGAGGTGTTTTGGGGGCGAGGGGGCGTATTATAATATAGGCCTAGGTTATTCGTTTTATTTAATCATATAAAAAAGCAGGTAGATTAATCAACTGATAGGCTATCGAGGAGCGGATTATGAAATCGCACGAGTGATGTTGGCTATAGCATTCTCATAGCCTAATGTAATCTAGATTGTGAGGGGGGAAAACTGACCTTATTTTTCAGTAGAATATATCTTTCCAACGGAATTTGATCTCTGATTTGTAGGCTAATCTATCGATCGCTTTAGCCTATCTCGCCACTCTGCCGCTATGAAGTTCGTTGTAGTCTTGGTCGGTGCTGGATCCGTGGTCTTCCTCGGCGCGGCCATCTGCATCATCGCCAGTGTTTACCCGCGGAAAGCTGCCGCGCCCCAGGACCTGTCCGACAACGCGACTCTGTCTGCTGAGCCCTTGTTTTCCCTGGGCTCCGTGGCTCACGCTGGTACATTGGGCGCTCTCCATGGTGCTGAATCCTACGCGGGCGGCGGAGGAGGCGGCATGGGGCTCGGGCTGGAGGGTCCCTCCACTCTCAATGAGCTCAGCCCCGGGGAGGTGACCGGTGGTGGTGGAGGGGCGCCGAAACAGTTCAGTTTCAGCCGGCTCATCTGCACTCCGATTCCCGCCGGAGAATGCAAGCCCAATATCTTGGAGCAGCCAGCGGACGACCCTTCACTCTATGTGGATGAAGACTGGAGCTTCCTCCGGACCACCGCGGACGACCTCCGGCAGACGGTGGTGCAGCAGAACGGCCAAATACTCATGGATCAGCGGACCATCCGTGAGCTGACGGGGAAACTGTCGGAGTGCGAGAGCGGCCTGGAGGACGGGAGTCCCGGGCACTCCGAGCGGAGCCTGGGGGCCTGGGCGGGAAACCGCCGACTCATGGCCGGGGATGATGTGAGCTCGTCGGCCGCTGTGCAGCTGCAGACCGCTAGAGCCGTGGAGGAGCTAGAGAGGGCCATTCTCAACCTGAAAGACCGCATCGAGAAACTGGAGGTGGGTTGGGTGAATAATGAGTATAGCTTACCCTATAGCCCAAAGCCACAGACTGTAGTCGTATACAGTCTCGATATAAGCTAGCTATAGGCGAGCATATGAATAGGCTACTTTTGTAAAACGTTTCAATAGTAGAGATAATGCGCCTTGGAGAGCGTATATAACACACGTTAGCGCCTCGAGGTGCGCTTTTGATAGGCTTAGCCTTTATGTCCCAGTGTGTTTTATAATCCCTTGATCATCTCCAGTCAGTCACTGAGCTAGGCCTATAGGCTATAGCCTACTACGGTTAGCCTATGTATTATTTATATGATCAAGAGAATGTATGCAATATGACTATGTGGCTACTGATTGCTTGCCCCCAAACAGAGTGAATCTTTCAGGAGATAATCCAGAAAAATGAAAAAACATGTCGCCACCAATTGTTAGCAATATCCAACACCGACAGAAAGACAGACAGACATGTTGCACAACCCAACGTCTCAACCTTATGCAACAGATAGGCTACAATATCAGCGCGGAAACAGAGGCGTCCCAATTCTAGAACCCTCACTTGGCGCGCCCGTGATGCACGGGGCGAGGCATAGGCTGTATCACGTGATAACGAGGTAAATGCCCATGGGTCTAGTATTCCTAACGGCTAGAATATCCTAATGACATCAATTATTTGATTGACTTCAGGACCTCTAACTCACCCCTACCCTCCCTCCTCCCTCCCTCCTGACTTTATCGACATCAGGACCCCTGACTCCCTCCCTCCCTCCCTCCCTCACCTCTCCTCCACATCCATCCAACTCACAGCCTCTCTCATCAGCATCATTACACGCACCCGCTCCCTCAGCGCAAGGGGATATAGTTTCTTTCATTTGCTGTCTCTCCCCGCTCACCATGCAGCTCTTACATCCGCATCCGTCCACATCAATAAAATATGAAGGGATGCTGGATGAAGAGAGGAGAGACCTTGAGACTTAAGCCATACTGTGTGTGTGTGTGTGTGTGTGTGTGTGTGTGTGTGTGTGTGTGTGTGTGTGTGTGTGTGTGTGTGTGTGTGTGTGTGTGTGTGTGTGTGTGTGTGTGTGTGTGTGTGTGTGTGTGTGTGTGTGTGTGTGTGTGTGTGTGTGTGCACCTGTATTTTTACTGTAGCTTGCTGTCTTTAAGGTATTGACTGTGTATGTGTCAGAGAGAGAGGGGAAGAGAGAGAGAGAGAGAGAGAGAGAGAGAGGGGAAGAGAGATGGAAAGAGGGAGAGTCAGTCTGATGTAAGAGAGGCTATTTTATTTATTTAAATTTTTTATTTCACCTTTAGTTAACCAGGTAGGCTAGTTGAGAACAAGTTCTCATTTACAACTGCGACCTGGCCAAGATAAAGCATAGCAGTGTGAACAGACAACAACACAGAGTTACACATGGAGTAAACAATAAACAAGTCAATAACACAGTAGGGTGAAAAAATGAGTCTATATACATTGTGTGCAAAAGGCATGAGAAGGTTATTGCTTGAGACACCTAACATTTCCCAGTGCATTCTAACATACTGCACAGTCCACGAACAGTGAGTGTGAATGTAGTCTATAGCTGTCCAAGCATTCAATCTCTCCTCACGCCAACTCTTTCTCTTTCTTTCTCTTTCTCTTTCTCTTTCTCTTTCTCTTTCTCTTTCTCTTTCTCTTTCTCTCTCTCTCTCTCTCTCTCTCTCTCTCTCTCTCTCTCTCTCTCTCTCTCTCTCTCTCTCTCTCTCTCTCTCTCTCTCTCTCTCTCTCTCTCTCTCTCTCTCTCTCTCTCTCTCTCTCTCTCTGTCTCTGTCTCTCTTTCCCTCTTGCTCTCTCTGCCTCCCATCTTCTCTTTCAGTCTGTCTGTCTGTGTGTATGTCTGTGTGCATATCTCTGTGTGTTTGTCTGTCTCCTGTTGCTCTCTCTTGTCGCAACCCTCTCACTTTACTCGTACTTAGTTGCTCTCTCTCGCTCTCTCTCTCATACTCTTTCTCTCTCTCTCTCTTTCTCTCTCTCGCTTTCTCCTTCCTTCCTCTTTCACCTACACCTACTCATTTCTCTCTCCCTTCCTCTCTATTCACCTCCTCTCTCTCTCTCTCTCCACTTTTACCCTATCTCTATCTGCCTGCTTGTCTCTCTTTTCGTTGTTTTCTTAAAGATGCAGTAAGTCATGTCAGAAGCCAGCAGATTCATTACTTACGAACAACAGCTGAACATTCCAATAAAACCACACCACGCAGTTGTCTAACAACAATATCTACAATCTAGAAATTAACTTTAGTGGGTCAGAGTGCGATATTTATTTAGTTTCAGAGCACAAACGTTTGTTAGCACATTTCTCAACCTGGCTTTAACTATGGAGGGAGCCATCCTGCCCCGCTAATTGCAAGGAGGTTGCCTAGCAACACAAACCTCTGAGAGAGTCAAAGCCTGCATTGCATGACAAATTCCCATGATTTGTAAATCTGTATCTCACAAAATAACTAGATACAGCGCATTCGGGAAATATTCAGACCCCTTCACTTTTTCCACATGTTGTTATGTTACAGCTTTATTCTAAAATGTGTTAAATAGTTTTTCCCCTTCATCAATCTAAACACAATACAAAAACTGAAATATTACATTTACATACATTAAGTATTCAGACTCTTTACTCAGTACTTTGTTGATGCACCTCTCTCTCTCTCTCTCTCTCTCTCTCTGTCTCTCTGTCTCTCTCTGTGTCTCTCTCTCTCTCTCTCTCTCTCTCTCTGTCTCTCCCTCCTTGCACTATCACTCACTCCTCCACAACCTCCTATTTTCTTTCTCTCCCTCCATACTAACCCCTTCCTCTTCTCTTTTTCTCTCCTCTCACAGTTGGAGATCGGCCCTGCTGCCCTCAACCTCTCCGTTGAGACTCCATCCCCCAGCGCCGGCGTGGGCGTCAGCAGTGGCATCGGTACTAAAGTTCAAGGGTCATCGTCATCAGCATCAACGACAGGAGGCGGTCGTGTCTCCTCGGGGGGCCGAAAGGCCCCTGGGGGCCCTGGCAGAGGAGGTGGAGGCCCCTGGAAGAACCTGGAAGGAGAGCTGGAGAGAAAGATTGAGATGCTGGAGAAAGAGCGGAAGGCGCTGAGGAAAGAGACACAGACACATCACAAACAGATAGACCAAGGGATTGATACTCTACACCACCGCATTGCAGAGCTGGAACAGAGTGAGTGGAACAGAAAGGGGGAGGAGGGAGGAGGGAGGAGGGAAGAGGGAGGAAGGAGGAGGGAGGAGGGAAGAGGGAGGAGGGAAGAGGGAGGAGGGGTACAATAGGGAACTAAAAGAAGGTCAAATAAGTTGAGCCCAGATTTGCTAGAAAGCAAAGTAGATAAGAAGGACAAAACAGTAACTTCTTCTTTTACTACAACTACTATCTGTTTCCCAGCGCCAAATGTAAACCATCTCTCCTTCAGTCTGACAGAGTACAACTACCCTGACGGCTATGTCCTCTCCTTCAGTCTGACAGAGTACAACTAACCTGACGGCTACGTCCTCTCCTTCAGTCTGACAGAGTACAACTAACCTGACGGCTATGTCCTCTCCTTCAGTCTGACAGAGTACAACTACCCTGACGGCTATGCCCTCTCCTTCCCCATGAGGACCAAGTACATGTAACAACCATCTCTCTCCCCTCCTTCTCCGTCTCTCCCTCCCTCTCTCCTTCAGGTCTGACAGAGTACAACTACCCTGACGGCTATGTCCTGTCCTTCCCCGTGAGGACCAGGTACATGTACGGCCTGGTGCGGAGAGAAATGCCTGAGATGTATGCCTTCACCGCCTGTGTCTGGCTCAAGGTGAAAGAGGGGGGTATCGGCACCCCCTTCTCCTACTCCGTCCCGGGACAACCCAACGAGCTGGTGCTGCTGCAGGGGATACACAACCCTGTAGAGCTTCTTATCAACGACAAGGTAGTAGTGTGTGTGTGTCATTATCATATTCATTACTGAAACATGTCAGTTATCTCCTCCTATTGTTCATACTTGTATAGTTTTATGAATAACATTGATTGGTCTAATGATTGATTGATCGACTGATTGGTGATTGAGCTAAATGTCCCTTCCCTCACTTCTAGGTGGCTCAGCTGCCCCTGTCCCTTGCCCAGGGTGTGTGGGAGCACATATGTTTGAGCTGGACCCTCAGAGACGGGGTATGGAAGGCCTACCAGGGGGGGAAGCTGAAGGGGCGCGGAGAGGGGCTGGCCGCATGGCACCCCATCAAGCCAGGAGGAGTGCTCATTCTGGGGCAGGAGCAGGTGGGTGAGAGGGATGGAGGTCTGGAGGGGTGGCGAGTTAGAGGGATGGAGGTCTGTAGGGGTGGAGAGTTAGAGGGATGGAGGTCTGGAGGGGTGGAGAGTTAGAGGGATGGAGGTCTGGAGGGGTGGAGAGTTAGAGGGATGGAGGTCTGTAGGGGTGGAGAGTTAGAGGGATGGAGCTCTGTAGGGGTGGAGAGTTAGAGGGACGGAGGTCTGTAGGGGTGGAGAGTTAGAGGGATGGAGGTCTGTAGGGGTGGAGAGTTAGAGGGATGGAGGTCTGTAGGGGTGGAGAGTTAGAGGGATGGATGTCTGTAGGGGTGGAGAGTTAGAGGGATGGAGGTCTGTAGGGGTGGAGAGTTAGAGGGATGGAGGTCTGGAGGGGTGGAGAGTTAGAGGGATGGATGTCTGTAGGGGTGGAGAGTTAGAGGGATGGAGGTCTGTAGGGGTGGAGCGTTAGAGGGATGGAGGTCTGTAGGGGTGGAGCGTTAGAGGGATGGAGTGATGGGTGGTGGAAGGATGGAGGGGTGGAGAGATGAGAGATTGGGGGGGGGTGGCTTATCCTGTGGCAAAAGCAGGTGAGAAGGGTGAGGTGGAGGGTGGAGGAATGGAGAGATGGATGAGGTGGAGTGATAGAGGGATAGAAGGGTAATAAGAAACCTTGAGAGGAACCAGATTTTTCTGGCTGGCTGGCTGGCTGGCTGGCTGGCTGGGTGGGGGGGGGGTGGGGGGGTGGGGGGGTATATATACTATTTGCCAGAGTCCCACTCGACCTGTCACAACTCTCCTCCCCTGGCAATAGAGAACAGTAAAACTCCAGCCAATGAGTTGTATTGTAATCCCTGATCTCTCTCTTTCTCTTTCACTCTCTATCATCTCGATCATATTATATTTCCTCTCTAGGACACGTTGGGCGGTCGTTTCGACGCCTCCCAGGCCCTGGTTGGGGAGCTCTCCCAGTTCAACCTGTGGGACAGGGTCCTGAAACCTGCTGAGGTATCCGCTCTGGCTGCCTGTTCCTTGGGCACACTGGGCAACGTGGCCCCCTGGACAGACCAGGACGTGGAGGTCTATGGAGGGGCTACCAAGGAGGCTGTGGACCCCTGCAACCAGCCACCCCGGGCCAGCCCCAGCTCCAGCCCTAAACAGTGAAGGGTTAGATGGTTTGGTAGAGGGGAAACTTGATTGTTATAAAGGGGAGCTGCTCAGTGAGGCCAGAGGGGTTAGTTGGTTTGTTTATGCTCCTCATAAGAGGGGGGTTTGAGGTGTTTTTCTGGGGCAGGGTTTGTGTGATGGGGAACTGGGGTAGAGATGGAGAGTCATTTGAGTTGTTTTAAAGGGGCATTGCTCTTTCCAAGAGAGGGTGGGTGTGCTTGAGGAGGCTTTTCGGAGGGTCTGGGATCAGGGGGAGTAGAGATTAGTTGAGTAGGTGTGTTGTTATCTGGGTGTTGTTCACCCACTGAAGGTGTTAACATCAACAGCGCTACAGCTGTTGAGAACAACACCCAGACTAGCTTTAGCTCTGTGGCGATGTGGGAAGATGTTAAGGGAAACGTGCTGCTTTTTTTCACATCTCTGATTTGTGTTTTAGAGAGTTGGGTGGGGGAGGTTGGGGATCTCAGCCCCCCAGGGAAGAGCTACATACGCCACGCCTCATCTCATTTCATCTCATCTCACCTCACCTCACCTCATCTCATCTCATCTCATTTCACCTCATCTCATCTCACCTCACCTCACCTCATCTCATCTCATTTCACCTCATCTCATCTCATTTCATCTCATTTCACCTCACCTCACCTCACCTCACCTCATCTCATTTCACCTCACCTCATCTCATCTCATCTCATTTCACCTCATCTCATCTCATTTCATCTCATTTCACCTCACCTCACCTCACCTCACCTCATCTCATCTCATTTCATCTCATCTCATTTCACCTCACCTCACCTCATCTCATCTCATTTCACCTCATCTCATTTCACCTCATCTCATCTCATCACGTGTTCTGAAGCTTGTGCTTCTAACTTTGAAATAGGGATTTTCTTCTGCTTTTGGAGATGTGACGCCAGTGTTGCTACTCAACTGTGTTTCTGATCAACAACAGCTCGTTAAAAGTGAGCGTTTGGATTGCTTTTTCTACTGCGCATTTCGTTGATTTTCTTTTGCAGCAATGTTTTTTTTCTAACACTGTGTCTATTTTCTATGTCTGTGTGTTGTGTGCTTTCAAAGAAACTCTCCGTTTGACCTACTGCGACTCACAAAACCTCTCACAAAGATGCAATTGTCACGGCCCAGCATAATGTATTGCCATAGAGATAGCTGTTGCGAGTCACATGGATCATGTAAATTAAGACCTCAATTGATTTTTTAGATTCATAATATCCATCTTGTTGACTTAAAGGGGCAATCTGTTAAGTGATTCGTACATCCATTGTGGCAGGGTGTCCGCTTTGTTGTTGTTTGAACTGCAGATTCGCCCTTTACAGTGATTTGTGACCTGTCTCAATGTTTTTTTCATGTAAAGCTGATGGAATGGAATGTATATCTGTATGCATGAGAAAACCTTTTTCAAAATTTGAGGTCAGAGGTCAGATTCCTAAATAGTCCTGTTTCCTATACAGCAACAACACAAAAACGTACAACAATATTAATTATTGAATGGTGCGCTTCACCCCACAAAGCCTAAAAAGAATACGCACCTCAAAGAATGTGTATTTAGCTTTTTCTTACTCACAGAATTGCTTAATAAGTGTGTAAAGAAGGGACATTGGGACACTGATGTTGAGTTGAGGGGTGTAGTGAAGAAAAGTGCACCCGGATTATTGGGTCCCCCCCCCCCCCCCCACTTCACCATTGACATATGGTTGTAAAGTGCCTGTCTGGGTATTACACACCCAATGCAAATGTCAAATGTATTTTATTCTCTCTCTCTCTCTTTCTCAATCTCTCTTTCTCAATCTCTCTTTCTCTCTCTCTCTCTCTCCTGCTATTGGTTATGATATTATTGTAACCAGCTGTGATGTCAGTAAGTGTTGTGCTTGTTCATCTTGTGCACCTCCATGGATCTTCTATGATATTGTGACAATATGTGGATGAATAAAATAAAATGGTTATGATGTCGTAAGAAGGTACGTTATGGCTTACTGTGTGTGTATGGTCAAATCTTGTGTGTTTGTGTGTATGTGTGTGTGTGTCGTGACTGGTCCTCTACCCACACAGAAGGAACTGTGGAGTTGAACTGTGCTGCTCTCTGATCTAGTATCATCTCTCCCACACTAACTGTTATGTATCTGTCTCTCTCTCTCTTAAAGGGATACTTTATGTATCTGTCTTTCTCTCTTAAAGGGATACTTTATGTATCTGTCTTTCTCCCTTAAAGGGATACTTTATGTAGCTGTCTTTCTCTCTTAAAGGGATACTGTTATGTATCTGTCTTTCTCTCTTAAAGGGATACTGTTATGTATCTGTCTTTCTCTCTTAAAGAGATACTTTATGTATCTGTCTTTCTCTCTTAAAGGGATACTTTATGTATCTGTCTCTCTCTGTCTTAAAGGGATACTTTATGTATCTGTCTCTTTCTCTTAAAGGGATACTCTATGTATCTGTCTCTCTCTCTTAAAGGGATACTGTTATGTATCTGTCTCTCTCTCTTAAAGGGATACTGTTATGTATCTGTCTCTCTCTCTTAAAGGGATACTTTATGTATTTGTCTCTCTTTCTTAAAGGGATACTTTATGTATTCGTCTCTCTCTCTTAAAGGGATACTTTATGTATTCGTCTCTCTCTCTTAAAGGGATACTTTATGTATCTGTCTCTTTCACTTAAAGGGATACTTTATGTAGCTGTCTCTTTCACTTAAAGGGATACTTTCAGGGATACTTCCCATAGTCAGATGAATTTGTGGATGCCATTTTTATGTCTCTGTGTCCAGTATGAAGCAAGTTAGAGGTGATTTCATATGCCAATGCTAACTAGCATTAGCTAAATTAATGGAAGTCTATGGGTATATACTAGCATGTTAGCAGATACCCATAGACCTCCAGTCATTGCGCTAACGCTAGTTAGCAATTGCACTAGCCCTAGTTAGCAACATCCTTCAAACTGCAGACAGAGACATAAAAATGGTCTGACTCTGGGGAAGTAGATAAAGGGCCTCATTGCCAAAAGCCTGAAGGATCCCTTTAAGGCAACACAGGCTGAAATTACATTTTATTTTAAAGATCTTTGTTTGTTGAACATCTTTGTTATTCTGTCTACCCACTTCAACACTATAGTCTTGCCTCTACTTTACAATCTTTGTTAGGTCCCCCTCTCTCCGTCTCTATCTATTTCCCAGTCAAGCGCACACACACACACACACACATGCATGCATGTACGTGCGTACGCAGGCAAGCACAAACACGTACGCACGCAGTCACGCACACACACATACATACACGTCAGCTTGGGATATTAGCATAATATGTAGTCATAGCCCCACTCCCTCTCCACTCCTCCTGATTAATACATGAGCTTTAATTATCTCTGTCACTCAGCTCTAGTCCCTACTGTCTCTCTCTTCCTCTGCATCCCTCCGCCTCTCTCTTTCTATCTTTCCCTCCATCTCTCTATGCCTCTTTCATCCCCCTCTTTGTCTAACCTTCTCTAGCCCTCCGTCCCTCTCCCTCTTTACCTCTCTATCCCTTTGTATATCTCTTTCTCTCCATATACCCCCTCCCTCTCTCTCTTTCCTCCCACCTCTATCCTTCACTATCCCTCCATATTTCTCTCCCTGCATCCTCTCCTGCTCTCTGATAGTTATGTCATCCTCTCTACCCTTTTCCTTCCCTCTTTCTCATTAGATTCTAATCTACTCCTCTTTTTGATATTTTAGTCACTATTCATCCATTCTGACCTCCTGGACTTGGCCCATTATTTATCTTGTTGCGTCACCCTCAATCCACCTCCTGGACTTGGCCCATTATTTCTCATGTTGCGTCACCCTCAAACCACCTCCTGGACTTGGCCCATTATTTCTCTTGTTGCGTCACCCTCAGACTACCTCCTGGTCTTGGCCCATTATTTATCTTGTTGCGTCACCCTCAGACTACCTCCTGGACTTGGCCCATTATTTCTCATGTTGCGTCACCCTCAGACTACCTCCTGGACTTGGCCCATTATTTCTCATGTTGCGTCACCCTCAAACCACCTCCTGGACTTGGCCCATTATTTCTCATGTTGCGTCACCCTCAGACTACCTCCTGGACTTGGCCCATTATTTATCTTGTTGCGTCACCCTCAAACCACCTCCTGGACTTGGCCCATTATTTCTCATGTTGCGTCACCCTCAGACCACCTCCTGGACTTGGCCCATTAGTTCTCTTGTTGCGTCACCCTCAAACCACCTCCTGGACTTGGCCCATTATTTCTCATGTTGCGTCACCCCCAAACCACCTCCTGGACTTGGCCCATTATTTCTCATGTTGCGTCACCCTCAAACCACCTCCTGGACTTGGCCCATTATTTATCTTGTTGCGTCACCCTCAAACCACCTCCTGGACTTGGCCCATTATTTATCTTGTTGCGTCACCCTCAAACCACCTCCTGGACTTGGCCCATTATTTCTCTTGTTGCGTCACCCTCAAACCACCTCCTGGACTTGGCCCATTATTTATCTTGTTGCGTCACCCTCAGACCACCTCCTGGACTTGGCCCATTATTTATCTTGTTGCGTCACCCTCAGACTACCTCCTGGACTTGGCCCATTATTTATCTTGTTGCGTCACCCTCAAACCACCTCCTGGACTTGGCCCATTATTTATCTTGTTGCGTCACCCTCAAACCCCCCCTCTTTCTTTATCACGCTTTCTCTCCACCAGTCAGTCAGTCAGTCACAACCGTTGTTTTTTCAGGGTAAAACTAACAACACTTCCTCTATGGTTGGCTGCATCCCAAATTACATCCTATGTTCTACAATTGATCAGAGTCCTATTGGCCCGGGTCAAAAGTGGTGCACCATCAAGGGAATAGGGTGCTATTTGGGAAGCAGACGTTATGTGAGTCAGCTTCTCTCTCTCTCTGCCAGAGATGATGAATGTCTGTGGCTAAGTGCCAAATGGCACCTTATTCCCTGAATAGTGCACTACTTTTGACCAGTGGCTCATAGGGCTTTTGACCAGGGCCCATATTGCACTATATAGGGAATAGGGTGCCATTTGGGACTGTGTTAGGTTCTCCACTGTGATGTCCTTACCCACCTCTCTTTTTCTCCTCTGATCTTTCTCTCCGTCTCTCCCTCTTCTCTGTTGGTCCAGCTGGTGGATCTGCTGTCGCTATTTACACTTTCCCATCTGTCAGACACTTCTCCTGCTCTCCCTTGTTTTATCTCTCCCTCTATCATTCTTCTACCTCCTTTATTGGTTCATTTCTATATCTTGTTTCCTCTCTCTTTCTAGTAGGGTAGAGTAGAGTCTTTATGATCCCCAGTTCATTTAGCAGCATGTGGTAAAAACTCAATAAATACATGACAATACATAAACACCACAACAGTATATACAGCAACATGGAAACATCACACAATACTACTAGGATACAGATGATTGACAAAGCTGATAGCCCCCCCCCCCCTCTCTCCTTCTCATATCCCTCTCCCTCTAGTGGATAAGGATAAGGCTAGTCCATCTAATCTTCTCTCATTAATTAGTTTAGTTGGGGATTACGACATGACTCACATGGCGCTTGTAAGCGCACACACACACACAAACACACACGCACACATGCACACACACACACAAACACACACGCACACACATGCACACACACTCACACAAACACACACGCACACATGCACACACACACACACACGCACACACATGCACACACACACACAAACACACACGCACACACATGCACACACACACACACACACACACGCACACACACACACACACACACACACACACACACACACACACACACACACACACACACACACACACACACACACACACACACACACACACACACACAAACACACACGCACACACACACACACACACACAAACACACACGCACACACACACACACACACACACACACACACACACACACACACACACACACACACACACACACACACACATGCACACACACACACACACACACACAAACACACACGCACACATGCACACACACACACACACACACACACACACACACACACACACACACACACACACACACACACACACACACACACACACACACACACACACACACACACACACACACACACTTCAATATAATTCCTCGACTTCTGAAGTGGGACTCCAACTCCAACTAACGTCATAACCTCAGGTGGTTCACTCAGGCTGATCAAACCCCAGTGATGTCATGATGCCAACCCCCATCGAAGTATAACTAATACCTGCTTTAATAATTATATTTCTATGGTAAATCTATTATCTAATGTGACCCTAATCTAAAAAACATTAATTTAGTTAATGATTCATTGTCTCTCACAGCATACATACTCATACACACACGCAAGTACACACACACACCCACCCACCCACACATACACAGAGAGAGAGAGAGCAAAAGAGAAAGAGAGAGAGAGAGAAAAAAAAGAGAGAGACAGATAGAGAGAAAGAGATTACTCCTCCCTTTTGTCATCAGCTCAATGTGATCTGTTGTTTTTGTCCATCTCTCCAGGAATTGATAATCCGCAATAATCCACAACTGGAATCATTATTATCTCCCGGACAATATGTACTCAGTATATTCCCAAGAAACTGAACTCGTATACCTTTTGAAAAAACATTGTAATGAGAAAATAAATAAAATTGTCTAGAGACACTATTGTTACGTCACAAACGGCTTTTGACCAGGGCCCACTGCATACTAAATGTTGGCAGGTAGCCTAGTGGTTAGAGTGTTGGGCCAGTAACCAAAAGAGAGCTGACAAGGTAAAAATCTGTTGCTCTGCACCTGAACAAGGCAGTTAACCCACTGTTCCTAGGCTGTCATTGTAAATAAGAATTTGTTCTTAACTGACTTGCCTAGTTAAATAAAGGTTAAAAAAATTGAAGGCTAGGGCTTACAATAGACCAAGTCTATTTGATTCTTGTTTGCAACTGTGCATAAATCCATATCTGAGGTTTATTTCTCTTTTTTTCATGCAGGATATTTGGGTTAAAACCTCCGCCTGGGGTTTCACACAAACAGATGTGGCTGCAATCACAACTTAATAGGCCTATGGGTCATGCAGACAGACCAGACAGGATATGGTAGGGTGGAGAGAGAAACAAGACATAGAAAGTTGGCATAAGGACACTGAAATTAAATTGTCAATGTAGCTAGCTAAGAAAATGTATTGCTTCCAAATGACACATCCTTTTAAAAACAAAGCCACATGATTTATATCAATCTGTTTGTGTTGAGCAGAGCACGGACAAACTCATCACCATCTTGCCAGGGGTTAGGTGCGATTGATTGACAGGCTTCTAAACCACCGAAGAAGACGCTCAGCTAAGTAGGCGGGTTTTTTATTTTCCTGTTGAAGGGATCCGTTTGTTGCTATGGTTGAAAATGTCTCCTTAACAACCGGACTAAAAATGGAGTGAACTTCGGTTGTATTACCAAACGGTACGTAAGTACAAAATGCAGTACCTTTCCAAAACGTATCTCTACAATATAATCACATAAATTACAATGGGCAAGTAAGAATTCAAGTTATTTTGGAAGTGAAAACAACAGCATGTAGTCGGTTATTGCTAGCTAGCAAAATTGTTAACGTTAGCCTGCTAGCTACCCATCAAAACAAAGCTACAAGTACATTTAAAAAAAAAAATCGCGTTAAGCCAAACATGGGTACGCATTTAACTTTAGCACACGTTCTCATCCATGCACTGGGTAGGTTGACGTAACGTACCAATAGTTAATCAGTAACGTTCGCTTTACTATATAGGTAGCTAACTAAGTTAGCTTGCTACAAAGTTGCTGATTCGTTTAGCTAGCTTTTAACAAACTAGTTAAGCCTTAACCAATGTCTCTGTATTTGCAGCTGTGGGGTGGAATGGCAGAGACAGCAGAGAGCAAGAAAGAAGAGGCAGACTACAAAAGGCTGCACAGCTTTCCTCTTATCAGGGTGAGGTGTGTGTGTGTGTGTGTGTGTGTGTGTGTGTGTGTGTGATAATGACATGTTATTTCCCTCTGCAGCACACAGACATGCCAGAGGAGATGAGAGTGGAGACTATGGAGCTCTGTGTCACAGCCTGCGAGAAGTTCGCCACCAATAACGAGGTGTGTGTGTGTGTGTGTGTGTGTGTGTGTGTGTGTGTGTGTGTGTGTGTGTGTGTGTGTGTGTGTGTGTGTGAAATGCAGGGCTATGACACCTGGAAAGTTTGTTTGGATATGACTAGCAACATGACATCAGTACCTATGGTGAGTTACTGTACATGACAAATCTCTCTCTCTCTCTCCCCCCACCTCCCACTCCATCCCCCTCTACCTCTCTCAGAGTGCAGCGAAGATGATCAAGGAGTCGATGGATAAGAAGTTTGGCAGCTCGTGGCACGTGGTGATCGGCGAGGGCTTTGGCTTCGAGGTGACACATGAGGTCAAGAACTTGCTCTACATGTTCTTTGGAGGAAGCCTGGCTGTTTGTGTCTGGAAGTGCTCCTAGCATCAATAACCACTCTAGATCTATATATCTGTCTGTCTATCTACACTATATATATATCTATATATATATATATACACAAAAGTATAGTGGATTCTATTTCAGCCACACCCTCTGACAGGTGTATAAAATCAAGCACACAGCCATGCAATCTCTATAGACAAGCATTGGCAGTAGAATGGCCTTACTGAAGAGCTCAGTGACTTTCAACGTGGCACCGTCATAGGATGCCACCTTTCCAGCAAGTTAGTTCGTCAAATTTCTGACCTGCTGGAGCTGTCCCGGTCAACTGTAAGTGCTGTTATTGTGAAGTGGAAACGTCTAGGAGCAACAATGGCTCAGCAGCGAAGTGGTAGGCCACACAAGCTCACAGAACGGGACCGCCGAGGGCTGATGCGCGTAGAGTGTAAAAATCGTCTGTCCTCAGTTGCAACACTCACTACTATCTATCTCTCCATGGATCATCTCTCTCTTTCGGTCGGTTAGCTTTCTCTTTCTTATTCTCTCCCGTCTGAATTGATTGGCCGTATCCTGTCCAATTTGACTTGTTCTTAAAATGCTGTGTGTGAATTCACTTCGACACAAATTAAATGCAGCCAGGGTCTCCAATACCCTTATCCCTGTGTGTGTGTGTGTGTGTGTGTGTGTGTGTGTGTGTGTGTGTGTGTGTGTGTGTGTGTGTGTGTGTGTGTGTGTGTGTGTGTGTGTGTGTGTGTGTGTGTGTGTGTGTGTGTGTGTGTGTGTGTGTGTGTGTGTGTGTGTGTGTGTGTGTGTGTGTGTGTGTGTGTGTGCGTGTGACACACTCTCTTCTCATTCACTCCATTCAATATGTTTTAGTATTTTATAATTGTAAGTATGTGTAAATACTTTGATGCAGATTCGATTTTTTGTATTTTTCTGTTTTTTATAATGCTATGTCTGATTGTTAGGTGAAGAGGACAGAAACAACAGACCAGCCCAATACAGATACAGTACATAGAACTGTTATTGACAAACAATTTGTTAGTATTTGTAGCTGACAGGTTGATACTGGCAATGTGATTGGTTTTCTGTTTGAAATGAACTGATTGTGAAATTAAACCTGAATTGTACTGAGAAACATACTCACGAGTGTTACTGTCTAGTTGTCTGTGTAGTAGAGCCTCTCTTTCACATCTCTCTATCTCTAACACCTTCCTCTCTTCTTTCTATACTTCTTTAAATGGTACATAGAGAGGGGGGGTAACCAATTTTGGGAAGGGGAGACAGAGACTTTTTGTCCATTTGTTTTGTGGAAGACATGTTCTTGGGATTACAGAATGTCCTAACACTCATTGGCTACTAGAGACCTGGTTGGTTGCTATAGGAACATGGTTACATGGGGATAGAATATGGTTGCTATAGGGACATGGTTACATGGGATAGAATATGGTTGCTATAGGGACATGGGGATAGAATATGGTTGCTATAGGGACATGGTTACATGGGATAGAATATGGTTGCTATAGGGACATGGTTACATGGGGATATAATATGGTTGCTATAGGGACATGGTTACATGGGGATAGAATATGGTTGCTATAGGGACATGGTTACATGGGATAGAATATGGTTGCTATAGGGACATGGTTACATGGGATAGAATATGGTTGCTATAGGGACATGGTTACATGGGGATATAATATGGTTGCTATAGGGACATGGTTACATGGGGATAGAATATGGTTGCTATAGGGACATGGTTACATGGGGATAGAATATGGTTGCTATAGGGACATGGTTACATGGGGATAGAATATGGTTGCTATAGGGACATGGTTACATGGGGATATAATATGGTTGCTATAGGGACATGGTTACATGGGGATAGAATATGGTTGCTATAGGGACATGGTTACATGGGGATATAATATGGTTGCTATAGGAAGCAGCTTGAGAAAGGACTTGGACTTTGTTGCTCTCAGAACAGCCTCAGTTCATCAGGACATGGACTCTACAAGGTGTTGACAGCATTCCACAGGGATGCTGGCCCATGTTGACTCCAATACTTTCCATAGTTGTGTCAAGATGGCTGGATGTCCTTTGGGTGGTGGACCATTCTTGATACACACAAGAAACTGTTGAGCGTGAAAAACCCAGCAACGTTGCAGTTCTTGACACAAACAGGTGAGCCTGGCACTTGCTACCATACCCCGTTCAAAGGCACTTAAATGTCTTGTCCATCCACCCTCTGAATGGCACACACACACAATCCATGTCTCAATGCTTAAAAATCCTTCTTAAACCTGTCTCCTCCCCTTCATCTACACTGATTGAAGTGAATTTAACAAGTGACATCAATAAGGGATCAAAGCTTTCACCTGGATTTACCTGGTCATGTCATGGAAAGAGCAGGTGTTCATAATGTTTTGTCCACTCAGTGTATATAGGGGATAGATGTAATTTTCTTTATGGGAGGATATCAGGGAGAGACAGATTTGACAAAATCATTTATCTGAAAAGAGACTATAGGGGAGGTGAGAATGCAAGATTTTGACAGGAGGGGAAAGTAACACAATTTGACGAGGGAAAATACAAGGATTTTCACAGAAAAAGAAAGCAGGATTAGTGAAAGGAGGGAAAAGAACGAGGGAGATTTTGGCAGAGGAGGGGAAAGTGAGAGAGGGACAGATTTGGTTGTTGACAGATTATTACACGGGTAGTGTGTGTTGCAATCTGGACAGAAGCAGCTGCTTACTCAAAGACTGACCTCTGATCAGGTCACCTCGTCCTCTGACAACACACACCATGTCTCTCGTTAGACTCTGTGTCGTCTCTCTCCGTCTCTCTCTTTCACGCACACACAGGAACCTACTGATGTAACAATAGCTATAATAACCAACATGTTTTGAGACTTCCCAGTAAACATTTAGCCACCCTCAGGTACCCTTTTTGATCCTCATGTATTATTCAGGTCAGATGCCCTTTATCTCCTCCCCTGTGTGTGTGTGTGTGTGTGTGTGTATGTGTGTGTTTTTAAATATCTCATCCCCTGTGTCTCTCTGCTCTGCTGAAATATTAATAAAAAACCAAAGAGTCAGACTGAGACTGTCTTACAACCTCTCAACAATACATTACAGTACAGCTACTCACTGATAACCAAAGAGTCAGACTGAGCCTGTCCTACAACATCTCAACAATACACTACAGTACAGCTACTCACTGATAACCAGAGTCAGACTGAGCCTGTCCTACAACATCTCTACAATACACTACAGTACAGCCTACATACTGATAACCAGAGTCAGACTGAGACTGTCCTACAACATCTCTACAATACATTACAGTACAGCCTACATACTGATAACCAAAGAGTCAGACTGAGACTGTCCTACAACATCTCTACAATACACTACAGTACAGCCTACATACTGATAACCAGAGTCAGACTGAGACTGTCCTACAACATCTATACAATACACTACAGTACAGCCTACATACTGATAACCAGAGTCAGACTGAGACTGTCCTACAACATCTCTACAATACACTACAGTACAGCCTACATACTGATAACCAGAGTCAGACTGAGACTGTCCTACAACATCTCTACAATACACTACAGTACAGCCTACATACTGATAACCAGAGTCAGACTGAGCCTGTCCTACAACATCTCTACAATACACTACAGTACAGCCTGCATACTGATAACCAAAGAGTCAGACTGAGCCTGTCCTACAACATCTCTACAATACACTACAGTACAGCTACTCACTGATAACCAGAGTCAGACTGAGACTGTCCTACAACCTCTCTACAATACACTACAGTACAGCCTACATACTGATAACCAAAGAGTCAGACTGAGCCTGTCCTACAACATCTCTACAATACACTACAGTACAGCTACTCACTGATAACCAGAGTCAGACTGAGACTGTCCTACAACATCTCTACAATACACTACAGTACAGCCTACATACTGATAACCAAAGAGTCAGACTGAGCCTGTCCTACAACATCTCTACAATACACTACAGTACAGCTACTCACTGATAACCAGAGTCAGACTGAGACTGTCCTACAACATCTCTACAATACACTACAGTACAGCCTGCATACTGATAACCAGAGTCAGACTGAGACTGCCCTACAACATCTATACAATACACTACAGTACAGCCTACATACTGATAACCAGAGTCAGACTGAGACTGTCCTACAACATCTATACAATACACTACAGTACAGCCTACATACTGATAACCAGAGTCAGACTGAGACTGCCCTACAACATCTATACAATACACTACAGTACAGCCTACATACTGATAACCAGAGTCAGACTGAGACTGCCCTACAACATCTATACAATACACTACAGTACAGCCTACATACTGATAACCAGAGTCAGACTGAGACTGCCCTACAACATCTATACAATACACTACAGTACAGCCTACATACTGATAACCAGAGTCAGACTGAGACTGTCCTACAACATCTCTACAATACATTACAGTACAGCCTACATACTGATAACCAAAGAGTCAGACTGAGACTGTCCTACAACCTCTCAACAATACAGTACAGCCTACATACTGATAACCAGAGTCAGACTGAGACTGTCCTACAACATCTCTACAATACATTACAGTACAGCTACTCACTGATAACCAGAGTCAGACTGAGACTGTCCTACAACATCTCTACAATACACTACAGTACAGCCTACATACTGATAACCAGAGTCAGACTGAGACTGTCCTACAACCTCTCAACAATACATTACAGTCTACATACTCATAACCAGAGTCAGACTGAGACTGTCCTACAACCTCTCAACAATACATTACAGTACAGCCTACATACTGATAACCAGAGTCAGACTGAGACTTCCCTACAACCTCTCTACAATACACTACAGTACAGCCTACATACTGATAACCAGAGTCAGACTGAGACTGTCCTACAACATCTCTACAATACACTACAGTACAGCCTACATACTGATAACCAGAGTCAGACTGAGACTGTCCTACAACATCTCTACAATACACTACAGTACAGCCTACATACTGATAACCAGAGTCAGACTGAGACTGTCCTACAACCTCTCAACAATACATTACAGTCTACATACTGATAACCAGAGTCAGACTGAGACTGTCCTACAACCTCTCAACAATACATTACAGTACAGCCTACATACTGATAACCAAAGAGTCAGACTGAGACTGTCCTACAACCTCTCAACAATACACTACAGTACAGCCTACATACTGATAACCAAAGAGTCAGACTGAGACTGTCCTACAACATCTCAACAATACATTACAGTACAGCCTACATACTGATAACCAGAGTCAGACTGAGACTGTCCTACAACATCTCTACAATACACTACAGTACAGCCTGTACATTGATAGACATTGTCATAGTATAACACATATATTTCCAAAAGTGTGTTCTAGAATGAAGCTGTTATTTACTGTTGCAGGTAAATAAGTCGTGAAGAGCTGCACAGTTATGGATCTCAGGACAACTATTGCTGATTGGACGATCCAAACAAACTATCTATACAAATCAAATGAATTCAATGAATGCACCATTACTGGTTAATACCACATCACCACATAAATTAATCTATGATATCCGTATGGTTTATAGTTGACATGGCTAAATAGTCTATACTAGACTCTGATATATTGGTATATCTCTATGTATTCTATATAGTTGACATGGCTAAATAGTCTATACTAGACTCTGATATATTGGTATATCTGTACTATGATCTCTATATTGTCACGTTCTGACCTTTATTTCCTTTGTTTAGTCTTTATTTAGTATGGTCAGGGCGTGAGTTGGGGTGGGCAGTCTATGTTTGTATTTCTATGTTTTGCTATTTCTGTGTTTGGCCTGATATGGTTCTCAATCGGAGGCAGCTGTCAATCGTTGTCCCTGATTGGGAACCATATTTAGGTAGCCTGTTTTGTCTTTTGGTTTGTGGGTGTTTGTCTTCCGTGTCAGTGTTTGTCGCCACACGGTACTGTTTTGTTTAGTGTTCTGAGTTTGAATTAAACATCATCATGAACACTTACCACACTGCGCTTTGGTCCGATCCTTCTACCACCACAGACGATCGTTACAGAACCACCCACCAAAAAAGGACGAAGCAGCGTGGTAACAGGCAGCGGCAGCAGGAGCAGCGCGAGAAGGAGGAATGGACATGGGAGGACGAGTTGGACGGCAAAGGACCCTGGGCAGAGCCAGGGGAATATTGCCGCCCCAAAGCAGAGCTGGAGGCAGCAAAAGCAGAGAGGCGGCATTATGAGGAGCTAGCATGGCAGAGCGGCTGGAAGCCCGAGAGGCAGCCCCAAAAATGTCTTGGGGGAGGACACGGGGAGTGTGGCAGAGTCAGGAGTCAGACCTGAGCCAACTCCCCCTGCTTACCGTAAGGAGCCAAGGATGGAACCAGAGCCGGTCAGGGCGGTATTGGAGGTGAGCGAAGCAGAGACAGTAAAGGAGTTAATGGGGAGATTGGAGGAGAGAGTTATGAGGGAGGTGCTGGTTTGGTGCATGAGGCACGATATCCGCCCGACGGAGCGTGTCGGGGATTTGATGTCACCTGAGTCAGCTCTCCATACTCGTCCTGAGGTGCGTGCTAGCCATCTGGTGAAGACTGTGCCAGCCCCACGCACCAGGCCTCCTGTGCGCCTCCCTAGCCCTGCACGTCCTGTGCCAGCTCAGCGCACCAGCTCTCCTGTGGCAGCCCCACGTACTAGCTCTCCTGTGGCAGCCCCACGCACCAGGCCTCCAGTTCCAGCACCCCGCACTCGCCTTGAGGTGCGTGTCCTCAGCCCAGTACCACCAGTGCCAACACCACGCACCAGGCTTCCTCTGCATCTCCAGAGCCCTGTACGCCCTGTTCCTGCTCCCCGCACTCGCCCAGAGGTGCGTGTCCCCAGCCCGGTACCACCAGTTCCGGCACCACGCACCAGGCCTACTGTGCGCCTCAGCAGGCCTGAACTGCCCGTCTGTCCAGCGCCACCTGAGCCACCCGTCTGTCCAGCACCGCCTGAGCCACCCGTCTGTCCAGCGCCGCCTGAGCCGCCCGTCTGTCCAGCGCCGCCTGAGCCACCCGTCTGTCCAGCGCCATCTGAGCCGCCCGTCTGTCCTGAGCCGTCAGAGCCGCCCGTCTGTCCTGAGCCGCTAGAGCCGCCCGTCTGTCCTGAGCTGCTAGAGCCGCCCGCCAGTCAGGAGCCGCCAGAGCCGCCCGCCATTAAGGAGCCGCCAGAGCCGCCCGCCAGTCAGGAGCTGCCAGAGCCGCCCGCCAGTCAGGAGCTGCCAGAGCCGCCCGCCAGTCAGGAGCTGCCAGAGCCGCCCGCCAGTCAGGAGCTGCCAGAGCCGCCCGCCAGTCAGGAGCTGCCAGAGCCGCCCGCCAGTTAGGAGCTGCCAGAGCCGCCCTTCAGTCCGGAGCCGCCCTTCAGTCCGGAGCCGCCCTTCAGTCCGGAGCCGCCCTTCAGTCCGGAGCCGCCCTTCAGTCCGGAGCCGCCCTTCAGTCCAGAGCTGTCCTCAGTCCGGAGCTGCCCCTCAGTCCTGAGCTACCTCTCAGTCATGAGCTACCTCTCAGTCATGAGCTACCTCTCAGTCATGAGCTACCTCTCAGTCATGAGCTACCTCTCAGTCATGAGCTACCTCTCAGTCATGAGCTACCCCTCAGTCATGAGCTACCCCTCAGTCATGAGCTGCCCCTCAGTCCTGAGCTGCCCCTCAGTCCAGAGGCGCTCCTCAGTCCAGTGGGGCCCTTTATTAGGGATCCCAGGCCAAGGTCGGCGGCGAGGGTCGCCGCTCAAAGGACGCTAAGAAAGCGGACAAAGACAATGGTGGAGTGAGGTCCATGTCCAGCTCCAGAGCCGCCACCGCGGACAGATGCCCACCCAGACCCTCCCCTATAGGTTCAGGTTTTGCGGCCGGAGTCCGCACCTTGGGGGGGGGGGGGGGGGGGTACTGTCACGTTCTGACCTTTATTTCCTTTGTTTTGTCTTTATTTAGTATGGTCAGGGTGTGAGTTGGGGTGGGCAGTCTATGTTTGTATTTCTATGTTTTGCTATTTCTGTGTTTGGCCTGATATGGTTCTCAATCGGAGGCAGCTGTCAATCGTTGTCCCTGATTGGGAACCATATTTAGGTAGCCTGTTTTGTCTTTTGGTTTGTGGGTGTTTGTCTTCCGTGTCAGTGTTTGTCGCCACATGGTACTGTTTTGTTTGTTCATCGTTTATTGTTTTGTTTAGTGTTCTGAGTTTGAATTAAACATCATCATGAACAGTTACCACGCTGCACTTTGGTCCGATCCTTCTACCACCACAGACGATCGTTACATATATGGTATATAGAGCTGTCCGGTGTGGACAAAAATCCGAAATGACAGCTAAATAGTCTATACTAGATAATGACATGCTGCTATATCTCTGTTTGGTTGTAGGCTTCAACTGTCTGTGACAAGAGGTTCATTTTTACTTCATACTGCCATGTTAGAAACCCTTGCTGCTGTATCTTAGCAACCGCTCCACTGGACAGAGCGGTAGATGCTGGACTGGCCCTTACCGTGTGTGTGTGTGTGTGTGTGTGTGTGTGTGTGTGTGTGTGTGTGTGTGTGTGTGTGTGTGTGTGTGTGTGTGTGTGTGTGTGTGTGTGTGTGTGTGTGTGTGTGTGTGTGTGTGTGTGTGTGTGTGTGTGTGTGTGTGTGTGTGTGTGTGTGTGTGTCTTGTTAGAGAAAACTCACAGGATTCAATAACTGCTTATAAAATAGGGAAAGAAAAAGAGAGTCGGCTCTTAGAGTGTGAACGAACTTTAGAAGTAATGTAAGGAATATAAATAAAGGGTCGAGAGAGAGAGAGAGAGACGAGAGAGAGAGGAGAGAGAGAGAGGGGTAGAATGAGAGAAGAGAGAGAGACAGAGACAGAGAGAGAGAGAATGAGAGGAGAGAGAGAATGAGAGAGAGGAGGGAGAGAGAGAGGGAGAGAGAGAGAGAGAGAGAGAGGAGAGACAGAGAGGTAGAATGAGAGAAGAGAGAGAGAGGAGAGAAAGAATGAGAGGAGAGAGAGAGGGGTAGAATGAGAGAAGAGAGAGAGACAGAGACAGAAAGAGAATGAGAGGAGAGAGAGAATGAGAGAGAGGAGGGAGAGAGAGAGGGAGAGAGAGAGAGAGAGAGGAGAGAGAGAGAAGTAGAATGAGAGAAGAGAGAGAGAGGAGAGAAAGAATGAGAGGAGAGAGAGAGGGAAAGAGAGAGAGAGGAGAATGAGAGGAGAGAGAGAGAATGAGAGGAGAGAGAATGAGAGGAGAGGGAAAGGTAGAGATTGAGAGAATGAGAGGAGAGAGAGAGAGAGATGGAGAGAGAGAGAGCGAGAGGGGGGGTGTAAAGAGAAAACAAGGGATGATTTTTTCATCCTGTCCGTGCCAGTAGGCTTCTATTGAGAATTGATTAAGCATAATCCAATATTAATGTGACTGTGCATCCATGTGTGTGTGTGTGTGTGTCCGAAGAAGCATAGTGAAAGGTACATCGGAGTCTGAGCCGTATGGGACCCGTTACACCATCAGCTCTAATGGAGGGTAGATGAAAAGGAGAGGGGAAGGATACAGCTGGATGGGAGAGGAGAATAAACATTCACACACGTATCCACACACACACACACGCACACACACACACACACACACGCACGCACGCACCCACGCACGCACCCACGCACGCACGCACGCACGCACGCACGCACACACACACACACACACACACACACACACACACACACACACACACACACACACACTGCAGTGTTACACTGAGCTGGCATACAAATGTTTGTTTGTCTTTTATTAACCTGGTTAATCATCTCATAAATCCCTGTGTGTCTTCTGTGTTTGAGCGTGTGTGTGTGTGTGTGTGTTAGGATCTGTTTCTTTACATGATGTTAATGCTACAGTACATTATGAAAGTACAGTGGGACAGACAGACAGACAGATAAACAGATATACACTATATATACAAAAGTATGTGGAGGGACCAACTCCATATTAATGCCCATGATTTTGGAATGAGATGTTCGACAAGCAGGTGTCCGTATACTTTCGTCCGTGTAGTGTATATATAGAGGCAAATAGAAAGATAGAAAGAGAGAAACACAGACAGGTAGACATACATACAAACAGACAGACAGATAAGCAGACAGATAGACAGACAGACAGACGGACAGGCAGACGGACAGGAGACACAGACACACAGACAGACAGACAGACAGACAGACAGACAGACAGACAGACAGACAGACAGACAGACAGACAGACAGACAGACAGACAGACAGACAGACAGACAGACAGACAGACAGACAGACAGACAGACAGACAGACAGACAGACAGACAGACAGACAAGGTGACAGACTGATATGAGAATTAAGTTCTCCTGTTCATTAACCAATTCAATTTAATTACTCAGTCTGCGCTATCACGATTTGCATGATACTGATAGAAATGAAAATGACAGAGGCCCAGTCTGCAATAGTTAAACGTTTATTCACGGAACGTTCTGCCGTGCACAGTACAAAGACCTTCAATTTATAGTGACACACATACTTCCACACAAACAATCAAATCCGCCCGCCAATAGAGATTAGGGGAGTCCGTGAGAATAGCGTCTTCCTGCCCTCCTCTAAGATAGGGAGAGACCTGGGACTGGGAAGTTCTCAGTGTCCCAGCCAAGGTCGGCCCGAATCTGGCTCAGACAGACAGTCTGTTGTCAAAATACTAGACACATTGTCCCCAAAACATTGATTCTGACTAAGAACTACACTCCAGGATATATTATTATTCCCCTGACTAAAACCATCACACAGTATTATAATAATCGAATGATTCTAACACTTACATAAATGCATTATAATAATCTAATGATTCAAATCAATTTCATACAATCATATGGCTAATCAATTTCATACAATAACATGGTTTCAGACTTATGGTTTCAGGAGTGTAATATTCTAATCATTTACAGTCGCTTTGGTGCATTTCTTAGATCAAAAGTGCAATTCTTGATACTACTTGTACAAATTCCAAATCATCTAGTCACTTGTGCACATCATTAAAGCAATTTCTTATTCCTTTGAACAAATTGCAATTGATAATATACAAGTGTCAGCTTTTTTCCACATTATCAATTGCTCATGTCATGTTGATCAAAATATAGTAGATGGTTCTCTGTTGAATAGTCTTACCCCTCAAAACATCTAGGCATTAGTTCCTTGCATAAGCAATTACATGCAAAATTGTTGAACTATTTGTCATAAACTGTCAAGCATAGTTTTACACATTTCTATTAGACCTTTTGTACAAAAACGTGAATTGATGAATCGTGCAGGTGAAATTGACCCTCACTCATGAAGGAATGTAAAGTGTTAGTTCAACCAACAATCAACCAGTTGTCTAAATTAAATCAAAGGTGCATCTCATGAAGAATCAATTGGCAAGCATATATAGACAGACCACAACACAGAGTTGCAATTTTCCAATAATGGATGGACCAGGAAACGAACAGGGTCAACAGCCAGGAGGAAGAAGAGGAGCAAGGATGTGTGGTGGAAGGCAAAACAGAGGAAGAGGCAGAAGAGGACATAGGCGCATATCTGATGACATAAGGGCCACTATTGTAGACCATGTTGTCAATCAATGGCTGAGGCGGGTCGAAGGGTGCAGCCGAATATGGGGAGATCAACCGTGTCCTCAATAGTTCAAACGTTTCGAAGAGAGAACAGGTATGTCCACCAATGTACAGTGCACTGTTACTGTATATAAGCAGTATACTGTATACTTCCTACAATGCTTCATATTACAGTAGTCCACTTGTATTTCACAGCATACAGAAATATACTCTATACAGATACATACTGCACCTTACATGCAGTACATGCTTACATGCTGTATGTTTTACAGTAAAATGTGTGTTCGCATAGTTTTTGTCTATGTGAAAGTGTGCGAAACATCACTGCATTTTTCCCCACATAGGACTGCAAGATTACCTCAAACCGGTGGCAGAGGACGCCTTTTCACACCTCAACAGGAGGAGGCTATTTGCACCATGGTCCGAGCAAACAATGCCATGAGACTCAGGGAAATACAAAGGACCATTATAGAAGACAACGATGTCTTTGAAAACATCCATACGGTTAGCATCTCAACCATCGACAGGGTGCTGCATAGAAACCAGATGAGTATGAAACAGCTGTACCGTGTACCATTCCAAAGGAATGAGGACAGAGTTAAGGAGCTACGGTACCAGTATGTACAGGTAAAACATATATCTATGTAACTACTTTACAGCAACATTTTATAGTGATACATAGTACAGTAAGCATAAACTGCACACATTTCCATTGCTGTGGAAGGAACATGCAATATATGTACATTTTATGTCACTCTTCCTTACCAAAACAAATTCAACTGTGTGTTCTGGGATATAGCGTATAATGGAGTTGGAATCAAGTGAACCCTCTCACAACTTTGTATACGTGGATGAGGCTGGCTTCAACCTGACCAAATGCAGAAGGCGGGGTCGGAATATCATCGGTCACAGAGCTACTGTGGATTTGCCAGGCCAACGGGGAGGAAATATCAGCATGTGTGCTGCTATTTTGGAGCATGGTGTCCTAACCCATATCCCCCTTATAGGGCCATACAACACCCAGCATCTACTCAACGTTTTAGAGACTCTCTACAGGGCTCTCATCCCTGATGATGAGAATGGTCTGTTTAGAGAAGATTTGCCAAAGTATGTGGTCATTTGTGATAATGTGAGTTTCCATCGATCAAACATCATAAGGCAATGGTTTGTGACCCACCCGAGGATGCTCATAGAATTCCTCCCACCTTATTCACCATTCCTTAACCCAATTGAGGAGTTATTTTCAGCATGGAGGTGGAAGGTGTACGATCGTCAGCCACACACACAGACGATCCTGCTGGCTGCAATGGATGCAGCATGTGAGGACATCACAGTAGATGCCTGCAGAGGATGGATAAGGCCTTCCAAAAGATTCTTTCCACGTTGCATTGGAAGGGAAAATATCCGGTGTGATGTGGATGAGAATATGTGGGCCGACAGACAGGAACGTCTGGATGTGTAGAGACAGCACAACAGTGCTGCGGGCAAAGTTGTGCCTTAGGGTTGGTTTCCTGTGTTTCTTTCTAATTTAGTTTTTTTCCCCAGACAGACAGACAGACACACACACACACACACACACACACACACACACACACACACACACACACACACACACACACACACACACACACACACACACACACACACACACACACACACACACACACACACACACACACACACACACACACACACACACACACACACACACACACACACACACACACACACACACACACACACACACACACACACACACACACACACACACACACACACACACACACACACACACACACACACACACACACACACACACACACACACACACAGACAGACAGACAGACAGACAGACAGACAGACAGACAGACAGACAGACAGACAGACAGACAGACAGACAGACAGACAGACAGACAGACAGACAGACAGACAGACACACACACACACACACACACACAGACAGACAGACAGACAGACAGACAGACAGACAGACAGACAGACAGACAGACACACACACAGACACACAGACACACACACAGACAGACACACAGACACACACACACACAGACAGACAGACAGACAGACAGACAGACAGACAGACAGACAGACAGACAGACAGACAGACAGACAGACAGACAGACAGACACAGACAGACAGACAGACAGACAGACAGACACAGACAGACACAGACAGACAGACAGACAGACAGACAGACAGACAGACAGACAGACAGACAGACAGACAGACAGACAGACAGACAGACAGACAGACAGACAGACAGACAGACAGACAGACAGACAGACAGACAGACAGACAGACAGACAGACAGACAGACAGACAGACAGACAGACAGACAGACAGACAGACAGACAGACAGACAGGGACAGATAGAGAGAAAGAGGGATGAGTAAACAACTTTATTGCTCTAACAGCATGCCCTCGGGTCACCCTAACCTGGCACACCTCCCTGCCTATGCCAGAGGACAGAGAGATAGAGCGATGGAAGGGATAGAGACATAGAGAGAAAACAGATGAATATAGGTTGACCAGATATCAGAGCTCTGTCTCATTCCGGGGAGTGAGAAAACAAGAAAAAACAAGAAAGAAGAAGGAGGAGAACATTGGGGGGAAAACCTTTAAAGAAAGAAAGGTGAGTAACGAGGGAAGGAGAAAGGAGGGAGGAGAAAGAGAGGTGGGAAAATGATACCTACTTCCCTCATTCGTTTCAGTGACCCTCTATAGAAGGGGGATGTGGTCGTGCCTGGGGGAGTCTGTGCTTTGTCCTTAGGACTGAGTTGACCGTTGTCTATTAATGCAAACCAAATGGCACCCTATTCCCTACAGAAAGAGGTAGTTGTATTGGGGGGGTATCTAGGTAGTTGTATTGGGGGGTATCTAGGTAGTTGTATTGGGGGGTATCTAGGTAGTTGTATTGGGGGGTATCTAGGTAGTTGTATTGGAGGGTATCTAGGTAAAGAAAGAGGTAGTTGTATTGGAGGGTATCTAGGTAGTTGTATTGGGGGGTATCTATGTAGTTGTATTGGAGGGTATCTAGGTAGTTGTATTGGGGGGTATCTATGTAGTTGTATTGGAGGGTATCTAGGTAGTTGTATTGGGGGGTATCTAGGTAAAGAAAGAGGTAGTTGTATTGGGGGTATCTAGGTAGTTGTATTGGGGGGTATCTAGGTAAAGAAAGAGGTAGTTGTATTGGAGGGTATCTAGGTAGTTGTATTGGAGGGTATCTAGGTAGTTGTATTGGAGGGTATCTATGTAGTTGTATTGGAGGGTATCTATGTAGTTGTATTGGGGGGTATCTAGGTAAAGAAAGAGGTAGTTGTATTGGAGGGTATCTAGGTAGTTGTATTGGAGGGTATCTAGGTAGTTGTATTGGAGGGTATCTATGTAGTTGTATTGGAGGGTATCTATGTAGTTGTATTGGAGGGTATCTATGTAGTTGTATTGGAGGGTATCTATGTAGTTGTATTGGATGGTATCTAGGTAGTTGTATTGGAGGGTATCTAGGTAGTTGTATTGGAGGGTATCTATGTAGTTGTATTGGAGGGTATCTAGGTAGTTGTATTGGAGGGTATCTGGGTAGTTGTATTGGAGGGTATCTAGGTAGTTGTATTGAGGGTATCTAGGTAGTTGTATTGGGGGTATCTAGGTAGTTGTATTGGAGGGTATCTATGTAGTTGTATTGGAGGGTATCTAGGTAGTTGTATTGGAGGGTATCTATGTAGTTGTATTGGAGGGTATCTAGGTAGTTGTATTGGAGGGTATCTAGGTAGTTGTATTGAGGGTATCTAGGTAGTTGTATTGGAGGGTATCTAGGTAGTTGTATTGGAGGGTATCTAGGTAGTTGTATTGGAGGGTATCTAGGTAGTTGTATTGGAGGGTATCTAGGTAGTTGTATTGGAGGGTATCTAGGTAGTTGTATTGGAGGGTATCTAGGTAGTTGTATTGGAGGGTATCTAGGTAGTTGTATTGGAGGGTATCTAGGTAGTTGTATTGGAGGGTATCTAGGTAGTTGTATTGGAGGGTATCTAGGTAGTTGTATTGAGGGTATCTAGGTAGTTGTATTGAGGGTATCTAGGTAGTTGTATTGGAGGGTATCTAGGTAGTTGTATTGGAGGGTATCTAGGTAGTTGTATTGGAGGGTATCTAGGTAGTTGTATTGGAGGGTATCTAGGTAGTTGTATTGGAGGGTATCTAGGTAGTTGTATTGGAGGGTATCTAGGTAGTTGTATTGAGGGTATCTAGGTAGTTGTATTGGAGGGTATCTAGGTAGTTGTATTGGGGGGTATCTAGGTAGTTGTATTGGGGGGTATCTAGGTAGTTGTATTGGAGGGTATCTAGGTAAAGAAAGAGGTAGTTGTATTGGAGGGTATCTAGGTAGTTGTATTGGGGGGTATCTATGTAGTTGTATTGGAGGGTATCTAGGTAGTTGTATTGGGGGGTATCTATGTAGTTGTATTGGAGGGTATCTAGGTAGTTGTATTGGGGGGTATCTAGGTAAAGAAAGAGGTAGTTGTATTGGTGGTATCTAGGTAGTTGTATTGGGGGGTATCTAGGTAAAGAAAGAGGTAGTTGTATTGGAGGGTATCTAGGTAGTTGTATTGGAGGGTATCTAGGTAGTTGTATTGGAGGGTATCTAGGTAGTTGTATTGAGGGTATCTAGGTAGTTGTATTGGAGGGTATCTATGTAGTTGTATTGGAGGGTATCTAGGTAGTTGTATTGGAGGGTATCTAGGTAGTTGTATTGGAGGGTATCTAGGTAGTTGTATTGGAGGGTATCTAGGTAGTTGTATTGGAGGGTATCTAGGTAGTTGTATTGGGGGGTATCTAGGTAGTTGTATTGGAGGGTATCTAGGTAGTTGTATTGGAGGGTATCTAAGTAGTTGTATTGGAGGGTATCTAGGTAGTTGTATTGAGGGTATCTAGGTAGTTGTATTGAGGGTATCTAGGTAGTTGTATTGGAGGGTATCTAGGTAGTTGTATTGGAGGGTATCTAGGTAGTTGTATTGGAGGGTATCTAGGTAGTTGTATTGAGGGTATCTAGGTAGTTGTATTGGGGGTATCTAGGTAGTTGTATTGGGGGTATCTAGGTAGTTGTATTTGAGGGTATCTAGGTAGTTGTATTGAGGGTATCTAGGTAGTTGTATTGGAGGGTATCTAGGTAGTTGTATTGGAGGGTATCTAGGTAGTTGTATTGGAGGGTATCTAGGTAGTTGTATTGAGGGTATCTAGGTAGTTGTATTGGAGGGTATCTAGGTAGTTGTATTGGGGGGTATCTAGGTAGTTGTATTGGGGGGTATCTAGGTAGTTGTATTGGAGGGTATCTAGGTAAAGAAAGAGGTAGTTGTATTGGAGGGTATCTAGGTAGTTGTATTGGGGGGTATCTATGTAGTTGTATTGGAGGGTATCTAGGTAGTTGTATTGGGGGGTATCTATGTAGTTGTATTGGAGGGTATCTAGGTAGTTGTATTGGGGGGTATCTAGGTAAAGAAAGAGGTAGTTGTATTGGTGGTATCTAGGTAGTTGTATTGGGGGGTATCTAGGTAAAGAAAGAGGTAGTTGTATTGGAGGGTATCTAGGTAGTTGTATTGGAGGGTATCTAGGTAGTTGTATTGGAGGGTATCTATGTAGTTGTATTGGAGGGTATCTATGTAGTTGTATTGGAGGGTATCTATGTAGTTGTATTGGAGGGTATCTATGTAGTTGTATTGGATGGTATCTAGGTAGTTGTATTGGAGGGTATCTAGGTAGTTGTATTGGAGGGTATCTATGTAGTTGGATTGGAGGGTATCTAGGTAGTTGTATTGAGGGTATCTAGGTAGTTGTATTGGAGGGTATCTATGTAGTTGTATTGGAGGGTATCTATGTAGTTGTATTGGAGGGTATCTATGTAGTTGTATTGGAGGGTATCTAGGTAGTTGTATTGGAGGGTATCTAGGTAGTTGTATTGAGGGTGTCTATGTAGTTGTATTGGAGGGTATCTATGTAGTTGTATTGGAGGGTATCTAGGTAGTTGTATTGGAGGGTATCTAGGTAGTTGTATTGGAGGGTATCTAGGTAGTTGTATTGGAGGGTATCTAGGTAGTTGTATTGGAGGGTATCTAGGTAGTTGTATTGGGGGGTATCTAGGTAGTTGTATTGGAGGGTATCTAGGTAGTTGTATTGGAGGGTATCTAGGTAGTTGTATTGGAGGGTATCTAGGTAGTTGTATTGAGGGTATCTAGGTAGTTGTATTGAGGGTATCTAGGTAGTTGTATTGGAGGGTATCTAGGTAGTTGTATTGGAGGGTATCTAGGTAGTTGTATTGGAGGGTATCTAGGTAGTTGTATTGAGGGTATCTAGGTAGTTGTATTGGGGGTATCTAGGTAGTTGTATTGGGGGTATCTAGGTAGTTGTATTGGAGGGTATCTAGGTAGTTGTATTGTAGGGTATCTAGGAAGTTGTATTGAGGGTATCTAGGTAGTTGTATTGGAGGGTATCTATGTAGTTGTATTGGAGGGTATCTATGTAGTTGTATTGGAGGGTATCTAGGTAGTTGTATTGGAGGGTATCTAGGTAGTTGTATTGGAGGGTATCTAGGTAGTTGTATTGGAGGGTATCTAGGTAGTTGTATTGGGGGGTATCTAGGTAGTTGTATTGGAGGGTATCTTGGTAGTTGTATTGGAGGGTATCTAGGTAGTTGTATTGAGGGTATCTAGGTAGTTGTATTGAGGGTATCTAGGTAGTTGTATTGAGGGTATCTAGGTAGTTGTATTGGAGGGTATCTAGGTAGTTGTATTGAGGGTGTCTAGGTATTTGTATTGGGGGTATCTAGGTAGTTGTATTGGGGGTATCTAGGTAGTTGTATTGGAGGGTATCTAGGTAGTTGTATTGGAGGGTATCTAGGTAGTTGTATTGGAGGGTATCTAGGTAGTTGTATTGGAGGGTATCTAGGTAGTTGTATTGGAGGGTATATAGGTAGTTGTATTGAGGGTATCTAGGTAGTTGTATTGGAGGGTATCTATGTAGTTGTATTGGAGGGTATCTAGGTAGTTGTATTGGAGGGTATCTAGGTAGTTGTATTGAGGGTATCTAGGTAGTTGTATTGGAGGGTATCTAGGTAGTTGTATTGGAGGGTATCTATGTAGTTGTATTGGAGGGTATCTATGTAGTTGTATTGGAGGGTATCTATGTAGTTGTATTGGAGGGTATCTATGTAGTTGTATTGGAGGGTATCAAGGTAGTTGTATTGGAGGGTATCTATGTAGTTGTATTGGAGGGTATCTAGGTAGTTGTATTGCAGGGTATCTATGTAGTTGTATTGGAGGGTATCTAGGTAGTTGTATTGGAGGGTATCTAGGTAGTTGTATTGGAGGGTATCTAGGTAGTTGCATTGGAGGGTATCTAGGTAGTTGTATTGGGGGGTATCTAGGTAGTTGTATTGGAGGGTATCTAGGTAGTTGTATTGGAGGGTATCTAGGTAGTTGTATTGGAGGGTATCTAGGTAGTTGTATTGGAGGGTATCTAGGTAGTTGTATTGGAGGGTATCTAGGTAGTTGTATTGAGGGTATCTAGGTAGTTGTATTGAGGGTATCTAGGTAGTTGTATTGGAGGGTATCTAGGTAGTTGTATTGGAGGGTATCTAGGTAGTTGTATTGGAGGGTATCTAGGTAGTTGTATTGGAGGGTATCTATGTAGTTGTATTGGAGGGTATCTATGTAGTTGTATTGGAGGGTATCTAGGTAGTTGTATTGCAGGGTATCTATGTAGTTGTATTGGAGGGTATCTAGGTAGTTGTATTGGAGGGTAACTAGGTAGTTGTATTGGAGGGTATCTAGGTAGTTGTATTGGAGGGTATCTAGGTAGTTGTATTGGAGGGTATCTAGGTAGTTGTATTGGGGGGTATCTAGGTAGTTGTATTGGAGGGTATCTAGGTAGTTGTATTGGAGGGTATCTAGGTAGTTGTATTGGAGGGTATCTAGGTAGTTGTATTGAGGGTATCTAGGTAGTTGTATTGGAGGGTATCTAGGTAGTTGTATTGGAGGGTATCTAGGTAGTTGTATTGGAGGGTATCTAGGTAGTTGTATTGAGGGAATCTAGGTAGTTGTATTGAGGGTATCTAGGTAGTTGTATTGGGGGTATCTAGGTAGTTGTATTGGGGGTATCTAGGTAGTTGTATTGGGGGTATCTAGGTAGTTGTATTGGAGGGTATCTAGGTAGTTGTATTGGAGGGTATCTAGGTAGTTGTATTGGAGGGTATCTAGGTAGTTGTATTGAGGGTATCTAGGTAGTTGTATTGGAGGGCATCTAGGTAGTTGTATTGGAGGGTATCTAGGTAGTTGTATTGGGGGGTATCTAGGTAGTTGTATTGGAGGGTATCTAGGTAGTTGTATTGGAGGGTATCTAGGTAGTTATATTGGAGGGTATCTAGGTAGTTGTATTGGAGGGTATCTAGGTAGTTGTATTGGGGGGTATCTAGGTAGTTGTATTGGAGGGTATCTAGGTAGTTGTATTGGAGGGTATCTAGGTAGTTGTATTGGAGGGTATCTAGGTAGTTGTATTGGAGGGTATCTAGGTAGTTGTATTGGAGGGTATATAGGTAGTTGTATTGGAGGGTATCTAGGTAGTTGTATTGAGGGTATCTAGGTAGTTGTATTGGAGGGTATCTAGGTAGTTGTATTGGAGGGTATCTAGGTAGTTGTATTGAGGGTATCTAGGTAGTTGTATTGGAGGGTATCTAGGTAGTTGTATTGGAGGGTATCTATGTAGTTGTATTGGAGGGTTTCTATGTAGTTGTATTGGAGGGTATCTAGGTAGTTGTATTGGAGGGTATCTATGTAGTTGTATTGGAGGGTATCTAGGTAGTTGTATTGGAGGGTATCTATGTAGTTGTATTGGAGGGTATCTAGGTAGTTGTATTGCAGGGTATCTATGTAGTTGTATTGGAGGGTATCTAGGTAGTTGTATTGGAGGGTATCTAGGCAGTTGTATTGGAGGGTATCTAGGTAGTTGTATTGGAGGGTATCTAGGTAGTTGTATTGAGGGTATCTAGGTAGTTGTATTGAGGGTATCTAGGTAGTTGTATTGGAGGGTATCTAGGTAGTTGTATTGGAGGGTATCTAGGTAGTTGTATTGGAGGGTATCTAGGTAGTTGTATTGAGGGTATCTAGGTAGTTGTATTGGGGGTATCTAGGTAGTTGTATTGGGGGTATCTAGGTAGTTGTATTGGAGGGTATCTAGGTAGTTGTATTGGAGGGTATCTAGGAAGTTGTATTGAGGGTATCTAGGTAGTTGTATTGGAGGGTATCTATGTAGTTGTATTGGAGGGTATCTATGTAGTTGTATTGGAGGGTATCTAGGTAGTTGTATTGGAGGGTATCTAGGTAGTTGTATTGGAGGGTATCTAGGTAGTTGTATTGGAGGGTATCTAGGTAGTTGTATTGGGGGGTATCTAGGTAGTTGTATTGGAGGGTATCTTGGTAGTTGTATTGGAGGGTATCTAGGTAGTTGTATTGAGGGTATCTAGGTAGTTGTATTGAGGGTATCTAGGTAGTTGTATTGAGGGTATCTAGGTAGTTGTATTGGAGGGTATCTAGGTAGTTGTATTGAGGGTGTCTAGGTATTTGTATTGGGGGTATCTAGGTAGTTGTATTGGGGGTATCTAGGTAGTTGTATTGGAGGGTATCTAGGTAGTTGTATTGGAGGGTATCTAGGTAGTTGTATTGGAGGGTATCTAGGTAGTTGTATTGGAGGGTATCTAGGTAGTTGTATTGGAGGGTATATAGGTAGTTGTATTGAGGGTATCTAGGTAGTTGTATTGGAGGGTATCTATGTAGTTGTATTGGAGGGTATCTAGGTAGTTGTATTGGAGGGTATCTAGGTAGTTGTATTGAGGGTATCTAGGTAGTTGTATTGGAGGGTATCTAGGTAGTTGTATTGGAGGGTATCTATGTAGTTGTATTGGAGGGTATCTATGTAGTTGTATTGGAGGGTATCTATGTAGTTGTATTGGAGGGTATCTATGTAGTTGTATTGGAGGGTATCAAGGTAGTTGTATTGGAGGGTATCTATGTAGTTGTATTGGAGGGTATCTAGGTAGTTGTATTGCAGGGTATCTATGTAGTTGTATTGGAGGGTATCTAGGTAGTTGTATTGGAGGGTATCTAGGTAGTTGTATTGGAGGGTATCTAGGTAGTTGCATTGGAGGGTATCTAGGTAGTTGTATTGGGGGGTATCTAGGTAGTTGTATTGGAGGGTATCTAGGTAGTTGTATTGGAGGGTATCTAGGTAGTTGTATTGGAGGGTATCTAGGTAGTTGTATTGGAGGGTATCTAGGTAGTTGTATTGGAGGGTATCTAGGTAGTTGTATTGAGGGTATCTAGGTAGTTGTATTGAGGGTATCTAGGTAGTTGTATTGGAGGGTATCTAGGTAGTTGTATTGGAGGGTATCTAGGTAGTTGTATTGGAGGGTATCTAGGTAGTTGTATTGGAGGGTATCTATGTAGTTGTATTGGAGGGTATCTATGTAGTTGTATTGGAGGGTATCTAGGTAGTTGTATTGCAGGGTATCTATGTAGTTGTATTGGAGGGTATCTAGGTAGTTGTATTGGAGGGTAACTAGGTAGTTGTATTGGAGGGTATCTAGGTAGTTGTATTGGAGGGTATCTAGGTAGTTGTATTGGAGGGTATCTAGGTAGTTGTATTGGGGGGTATCTAGGTAGTTGTATTGGAGGGTATCTAGGTAGTTGTATTGGAGGGTATCTAGGTAGTTGTATTGGAGGGTATCTAGGTAGTTGTATTGAGGGTATCTAGGTAGTTGTATTGGAGGGTATCTAGGTAGTTGTATTGGAGGGTATCTAGGTAGTTGTATTGGAGGGTATCTAGGTAGTTGTATTGAGGGAATCTAGGTAGTTGTATTGAGGGTATCTAGGTAGTTGTATTGGGGGTATCTAGGTAGTTGTATTGGGGGTATCTAGGTAGTTGTATTGGGGGTATCTAGGTAGTTGTATTGGAGGGTATCTAGGTAGTTGTATTGGAGGGTATCTAGGTAGTTGTATTGGAGGGTATCTAGGTAGTTGTATTGAGGGTATCTAGGTAGTTGTATTGGAGGGCATCTAGGTAGTTGTATTGGAGGGTATCTAGGTAGTTGTATTGGGGGGTATCTAGGTAGTTGTATTGGAGGGTATCTAGGTAGTTGTATTGGAGGGTATCTAGGTAGTTATATTGGAGGGTATCTAGGTAGTTGTATTGGAGGGTATCTAGGTAGTTGTATTGGGGGGTATCTAGGTAGTTGTATTGGAGGGTATCTAGGTAGTTGTATTGGAGGGTATCTAGGTAGTTGTATTGGAGGGTATCTAGGTAGTTGTATTGGAGGGTATCTAGGTAGTTGTATTGGAGGGTATATAGGTAGTTGTATTGGAGGGTATCTAGGTAGTTGTATTGAGGGTATCTAGGTAGTTGTATTGGAGGGTATCTAGGTAGTTGTATTGGAGGGTATCTAGGTAGTTGTATTGAGGGTATCTAGGTAGTTGTATTGGAGGGTATCTAGGTAGTTGTATTGGAGGGTATCTATGTAGTTGTATTGGAGGGTTTCTATGTAGTTGTATTGGAGGGTATCTATGTAGTTGTATTGGAGGGTATCTATGTAGTTGTATTGGAGGGTATCTAGGTAGTTGTATTGGAGGGTATCTATGTAGTTGTATTGGAGGGTATCTAGGTAGTTGTATTGCAGGGTATCTATGTAGTTGTATTGGAGGGTATCTAGGTAGTTGTATTGGAGGGTATCTAGGCAGTTGTATTGGAGGGTATCTAGGTAGTTGTATTGGAGGGTATCTAGGTAGTTGTATTGGGGGGTATCTAGGTAGTTGTATTGGAGGGTATCTAGGTAGTTGTATTGGAGGGTATCTAGGTAGTTGTATTGGAGGGTATCTAGGTAGTTGTATTGGAGGGTATCTAGGTAGTTGTATTGGGGGTATCTAGGTAGTTGTATTGGAGGGTATCTAGGTAGTTGTATTGAGGGTATCTAGGTAGTTGTATTGGAGGGTATCTAGGTAGTTGTATTGGAGGGTATCTAGGTAGTTGTATTGGAGGGTATCTAGGTAGTTGTATTGGAGGGTATCTAGGTAGTTGTATTGGAGGGTATCTAGGTAGTTGTATTGGAGGGTATCTAGGTAGTTGTATTGAGGGTATCTAGGTAGTTGTATTGAGGGTATCTAGGTAGTTGTATTGGAGGGTATCTAGGTAGTTGTATTGGAGGGTATCTAGGTAGTTGTATTGGAGGGTATCTAGGTAGTTGTATTGGAGGCTATCTATGTAGTTGTATTGGAGGGTATCTATGTAGTTGTATTGGAGGGTATCTAGGTAGTTGTATTGCAGGGTATCTATGTAGTTGTATTGGAGGGTATCTAGGTAGTTGTATTGGAGGGTAACTAGGTAGTTGTATTGGAGGGTATCTAGGTAGTTGTATTGGAGGGTATCTAGGTAGTTGTATTGGAGGGTATCTAGGTAGTTGTATTGGGGGGTATCTAGGTAGTTGTATTGGAGGGTATCTAGGTAGTTGTATTGGAGGGTATCTAGGTAGTTGTATTGGAGGGTATCTAGGTAGTTGTATTGAGGGTATCTAGGTAGTTGTATTGGAGGGTATCTAGGTAGTTGTATTGGAGGGTATCTAGGTAGTTGTATTGGAGGGTATCTAGGTAGTTGTATTGAGGGAATCTAGGTAGTTGTATTGAGGGTATCTAGGTAGTTGTATTGGGGGTATCTAGGTAGTTGTATTGGGGGTATCTAGGTAGTTGTATTGGGGGTATCTAGGTAGTTGTATTGGAGGGTATCTAGGTAGTTGTATTGGAGGGTATCTAGGTAGTTGTATTGGAGGGTATCTAGGTAGTTGTATTGAGGGTATCTAGGTAGTTGTATTGGAGGGCATCTAGGTAGTTGTATTGGAGGGTATCTAGGTAGTTGTATTGGGGGGTATCTAGGTAGTTGTATTGGAGGGTATCTAGGTAGTTGTATTGGAGGGTATCTAGGTAGTTATATTGGAGGGTATCTAGGTAGTTGTATTGGAGGGTATCTAGGTAGTTGTATTGGGGGGTATCTAGGTAGTTGTATTGGAGGGTATCTAGGTAGTTGTATTGGAGGGTATCTAGGTAGTTGTATTGGAGGGTATCTAGGTAGTTGTATTGGAGGGTATCTAGGTAGTTGTATTGGAGGGTATATAGGTAGTTGTATTGGAGGGTATCTAGGTAGGTGTATTGAGGGTATCTAGGTAGTTGTATTGGAGGGTATCTAGGTAGTTGTATTGGAGGGTATCTAGGTAGTTGTATTGAGGGTATCTAGGTAGTTGTATTGGAGGGTATCTAGGTAGTTGTATTGGAGGGTATCTATGTAGTTGTATTGGAGGGTTTCTATGTAGTTGTATTGGAGGGTATCTATGTAGTTGTATTGGAGGGTATCTATGTAGTTGTATTGGAGGGTATCTAGGTAGTTGTATTGGAGGGTATCTATGTAGTTGTATTGGAGGGTATCTAGGTAGTTGTATTGCAGGGTATCTATGTAGTTGTATTGGAGGGTATCTAGGTAGTTGTATTGGAGGGTATCTAGGCAGTTGTATTGGAGGGTATCTAGGTAGTTGTATTGGAGGGTATCTAGGTAGTTGTATTGGGGGGTATCTAGGTAGTTGTATTGGAGGGTATCTAGGTAGTTGTATTGGAGGGTATCTAGGTAGTTGTATTGGAGGGTATCTAGGTAGTTGTATTGGAGGGTATCTAGGTAGTTGTATTGGGGGTATCTAGGTAGTTGTATTGGAGGGTATCTAGGTAGTTGTATTGAGGGTATCTAGGTAGTTGTATTGGAGGGTATCTAGGTAGTTGTATTGGAGGGTATCTAGGTAGTTGTATTGGAGGGTATCTAGGTAGTTGTATTGGAGGGTATCTATGTAGTTGTATTGGAGGGTATCTATGTAGTTGTATTGGAGGGTATATAGGTAGTTGTATTGCAGGGTATCTAGGTAGTTGTATTGGAGGGTATCTAGGTAGTTGTATTGGAGGGTATCTAGGTAGTTGTATTGGAGGGTATCTAGGTAGTTGTATTGGAGGGTATCTAGGTAGTTGTATTGGGGGGTATCTAGGTAGTTGTATTGGAGGGTATCTAGGTAGTTGTATTGGAGGGTATCTAGGTAGTTGTATTGGAGGGTATCTAGGTAGTTGTATTGGAGGGTATCTAGGTAGTTGTATTGAGGGTATCTAGGTAGTTGTATTGGGGGGTATCTAGGTAGTTGTATTGGAGGGTATCTAGGTAGTTGTATTGGAGGGTATCTAGGTAGTTGTATTGAGGGTATCTAGGTAGTTGTATTGAGGGTATCTAGGTAGTTGTATTGGGGGTATCTAGGTAGTTGTATTGGGGGTATCTAGGTAGTTGTATTGGAGGGTATCTAGGTAGTTGTATTGAGGGTATCTAGGTAGTTGTATTGGAGGGTATCTAGGTAGTTGTATTGGAGGGTATCTAGGTAGTTGTATTGAGGGTATCTAGGTAGTTGTATTGGAGGGTATCTAGGTAGTTGTATTGGAGGGTATCTAGGTAGTTGTATTGGGGGGTATCTAGGTAGTTGTATTGGAGGGTATCTAGGTAGTTGTATTGGAGGGTATCTAGGTAGTTGTATTGGAGGGTATCTAGGTAGTTGTATTGGAGGGTATCTAGGTAGTTGTATTGGGGGGTATCTAGGTAGTTGTATTGGAGGGTATCTAGGTAGTTGTATCGGAGGTAATTATGCCAGAATAGAGGGCTGCTCTGACTTTCGAATGGTTCAGTCTCTATGGGCTTCTTTCTATCTTTTTCTCTATGCTGTTTCTGAGACTCTTTCCTTCCCTCGTTCCTCTAACTTTCACTCTCATTCTCCCACATTCACCCCCTCAACCTCTCCTCCTCATCCTCCTCCTCCTCTTTCTCTCTCCAATCCTCCCTCGTCCTTTCACCTATATTTATCCAGTTTCTCTCATCTTCCTCCTACTCTCTCTCTCTTCCCTCTTTTTCCTCCTTTACATATTTTTATCTCTCAGTCTTTCTCCAACTCTTTCTCTCCTTCAGGACGATGAGGTGGTATACGCGCCGTCGCTCTCGGACTGTCTGTCTATCGCTGGCCGTTGCCTCCCTCTCTCTCCATCTCCTCCTCACCGTCCTATCCCGCTCCGTCTACCAGAACCACTGTGATGCCCCCTCCCCTCGTCAGACACACCTCCACACCCTCCGAGCCCTGGTGGATACCAACTACACCTCCAGGATGTCGGACAACCACGCCAGCTATTCCAAGATAACCCCGGACACCAGAAAAGTTGACTCTTCCCATATGGACAGCAATGGCCCTCAAAAAATGGCCGAAAAGGACGCTGTCACAACCAGAATGGCCGTCAAGGTAGGTCATGGACGTAAGGAGAAAGGGCCTGTAGACTCACTCAACATGACGGTAAGGGTAGGAAAGTTTGGCTCGATGGGGATGAAGCCTATGGGGTCCGGGATGTCGAAATTAGAGGCTCTTTTTAGCCACCCGCTCTACAACATGCCAACCCCGCCCATCCATGAAGATGATTGGCTGCTGAAGGTGAAGCCCAAAGGGAAGGCGCGCGAGACGAGCACACAGATGTGGTGAGTTTAGGGAAGTAGCGTGATTGTTCTGAAAAAACAGACAAGCTTTTTAAGTGCATCAAGGACACATGCTGCATGATCCTTTAGTTCATTATGGCAAATATCCCTCCTGTTTCTCCTGGCATCTCCTCCTCTTCCTCCTCCTCCTCTGAACTACTACTCTCTTGTCCTCTCCTCCTGTCGTCTCCTCCTCTGAACTACTTCTCTATTGTGTCTCCAACCCTCCTCTCTTCTCCTCCTCTGAACTACTTCTCTCTTGTCCTCTCCTCCTGTCATCTCCTCCTCTGAACTACTTCTCTCTTGTCCTCTCCTCCTGTCATCTCCTCCTCTGAACTACTTCTCTCTTGTCCTCTCCTCCTGTTGTCTCCTCCTCTGAACTACTTCTCTCTTGTCCTCTCCTCTTGTGTCTCCAACCCTCTTCTCCTCTCCCTCTCTTTCCCCCTCCACCCTCCCCAGGGTGAGTGACAGTGACATCGGCGATGACTTAGCCCATTGGAACAGGAGCAGTGACAGCCACCCCCCCTGGCTGAGGTTCCATCTTGGTATCTCCCGTTGGCAGCTCTACCCCCACCTGGACCCCAACATGGCATCTCTTGCTCAGCAGCTCAGCACACACCGTATCGTCAGCGCAGGTGTGCGTGTGGTGTGTGGTGTGTGTGTGTGGCGCAATAGGGGGAAGTTCCCCCTTGACACTGATATTGGATCAGTTTAGCAATTTCCCAACTAAGGGGATTAAGGTTAAAATTGGGGGAGGGGAAGCTGATCCTAGATGTCTGTCAAAGGGAACTTCACCCTGGAGTGTGTGTGGGTGGTGTGTGTGGTGTGTTTGGGTGGTGTGTGTGTTGGGGAGGGGTGTTGGAAGCCTGATTGTTGGGGGGTGGGAGATATGGGGGCATTATGTCCTGTAGTGTACACACGTATACTATTACACCCAAAGCATTGGATTGGTGGAGGCATGGGCTAGTGGGAGTTTCCACCATATTTCTTATACCAGTCATTTCCTTTCAAATTAGTGAAGGGAAGTGAACAAGTGCACACTTTGGGAGGAAGGACAGATTGGGAGAATTGCAATTGCATTTCCTTAATCCCTCCCCTTTTCTCATCCGATGGGTTTTGAGAAGGAGGTGAAGAGAGAGGACGTGAAGAATCAAGGCAATGCAATTGAGATTCTCCCATAGCTGGGAGGTAGTCTCTGTTGTGATGTTTAGAGTCAGGTATGGGGTGACCACTAGTGGATTAATGTAGAACTGCAGGAAGAAAACACAAACTGGATGACCTTATTTAGTTTCAAACAGGGTAACCCTGTGTGTGTCTGTGTGTGTGTGTGTGTGTGTGTGTGTGTGTGTGTGTGTGTGTGTGTGTGTGTGTGTGTGTGTGTGTGTGTGCGTGCGTGCGTGCGTGCGTGCGTGCGTGCGTGCGTGCGTGCGTGTGTGTGATAAGGAGAGCTCAGTGTGTACTCAATATGTGAAGTTCAAGTGTTGCTATGGTAACCCGTCTCTCTCTCTCTCAGTGCAGAAGTCTGGAGGGACACAGCTCAAGCTGGTGATGTCATTTCCTAACTACGGACAGGCCATGCTCAAACCAATGAAGTGAGAGACTTACACACGCACGCACACATGTACAGTACCAGTCAAAAGTTTGGACACACCTACTCATTCAAGGGTTTTTCTTAATTTGTACTATTTTCTACATTGTAGAATAATAGTGAAGACATCAAAACTATGAAATAACACACGTGGAATCATGTAGTAACCAAAAAAGTGTTGAACAAATCAAAATATATTTTATATTTGAGATTCTTCAAAGTAGCCACTCTTTGCCTTGATGACAGCTTTGCGCACTCTTGGCTTTCTCTCAACCAGCTTAATGAGGTAGTCACCTGGAATGTATTTCAATTAACAGGTGTGCCTTGTTAAATGTTAATTTGTGTAATTTCTTTCCTTCTTAATGCGTTTGAGCCAATCAGTTGTATTGTGACAAGGTAGGGGTGGTATAAAAAAGATAGCCCTATTTGGAAAAAGACCAAGTCCATATTATGGCAAGAACAGCTCAAATAAGCAAAGAGAAATGACAGTCCATCATTACTTTAAGAAATTAAGGTCAGTCAATCTGTAAAATTTCAAGAACTCTGAAAGTTTCTTCAAGTGCAGTCGCAAGAACCATCAAGCACAGAGTTCAAGTAACAGACACATCTCAACATCAACTATTCAGAGGAGACTGTGTGAATCAGGCCTTGATGGTCGAAATTGCAGCAAAGAAACCACTACTAAAGGACACTAATAATAAGAAGTGACTTGCTTGGCCCGAGAAACACGAGCAATGGACATTAGACTGGTGGAAATCTGTCCTTTGATCTGATTAGTGCAAATTTGAGATTTTTGGTTCCAACCGCCGTGTCTTTGTGAGACGCAGAGTAGGTGAACAGATGATCTCTGCATGTGTGGTTCCCACCGTGAAGCATGGAGGAGGAGGTGTGATGGTGTGGGTGTGCTTTGCTGGTGACACTGTCAGTGATTTATTTAGAATTCAAGGCACACTTAACCAGCATGGCCACCACAGCATTCTGCAGCAATACGCCATCCCATCTGGCTTGTTCTTAGTGGGACTATAATTTGTTTTTCAAAAGGACAATGACACAAAACACACCTTTAAGATGTGTAAGGGCTATTTGACCAAGAAGGAGCGTGATGGAGTGCTGCATCAGCTGACCTGGCCTCCACAATCACCCGACCTCAACCCAATTGTGACGGTTTGGGGTGTATAGTCTGAATATCTGTGTTCCTGTGTTGACTGTGTATGGTCTGTATAGCTGTGTTCCTGTGTTGACTGTGTATAGTCTGTATAGCTGTGTTCCTGTGTTGACTGTGTATGGTCTGTATAGCTGTGTTCCTGTGTTGACTGTGTATGGTCTGTATAGCTGTATTCCTGTGTTGACTGTATCTCTGTCAGACAAGAGCGTGATGAGGAGACCAACTTCAACCTCTACTACTTCTCTGACTTTGAGAGACACAACGCAGAGATCGCTGCTTTTCACCTGGACAGGTAAACAATGAGTCTGTTTCTCACCTTGATAGCAACAGCCAGGGGAGTATATAGCATGCCACAGCACTGACTGAAATGGTGGAGAATAGAGCAGACATTGAGAAGCATTAAACATATACTCCTCTCTCTCTCTCTCTCTCCCCCTCTCCTCTCTCTCTATCCCCCTCTCCCATCTTTTTCTGCCTCTCTCTCCTCTCCTTCTCTCTACACCCCCCCACCTCTCCCTCTCCCATCTCTCTCCCCTGTCCCTTCTCTCCTCTCCACTCCCCTCTCTCTCAGGGTGTTGGGTTACAGGAGGATCCCCCCAGCCGTAGGGAGGCTGATTGACGTGGTAACAGAGATCAAAGACATCACCACTGACCACAAACTGGCCCGGACCTTCTTCACCTCTCCTGGTCTGTTTATCATCATTTCACTCTATCCCTCTATCACACTCACTCCATCTCCCTCTCTCTCACTTCTCTTTCTTTACCAACTCTCTCCTTATATTACATGTTTCACATCTCTGTTTTCTCTAGTGGGGAATATGAAAATAGATGCTGCATATTATTCTGCGGAAAGGCAATTTTTTTGCTGAATTAATTTCTATCATTTTCAATCTCTCTCTCTGTCAGCTCTTGAATTGCTGCCTCTCCTGATGATGAAGAGAAGAGTGCACTCAAACTCTCCTCTCCTCTCCCCCCTCCATCCCCCTCTATCTCCCCTAGTGAATAATGTGTGTTTCTATGGCCAGTGTTCCTACTACTGCAGTACGGAGCACGCTGTGTGTGGTCGACCCCAGAACCTGGAGGCCTCCCTGGCCATGATGCTGCCGGACCCCTCCCTGGCCACCAGACGTACCTGGAGGTCTCCCTGGAAACGCTCCTACAGCCGCAGAAAACTGGCAGTGTGGGTATAGAGTCTATAGCTATATCTATAGATAGATAATAACTCTAACCCTAGCCTCAACTCCAACCCTAGCCTCAACTCTAACCCTAGCCTCAACTCTAACACTAGCCTCAACTCTAACACTAGCCTCAACTCTAACCCTAGCCTCAACCCTAACACTAACCCTAACTCTAACCCTAGCCTCAACTTTAACTCTAACCCTCAACCTAATCCTAGCCTCAACCCTAACTCTAACCCTGGCCTCAAACCTAATTCCAACTCTTAACCCTAACTCTAACCCTGGCCTCAAACCTAATTCCAACTCTCAACCCTAACTCTAAACCTCAACCCTAACTCTAACCCTCAACCCTAATTCTAACCCTCAACCCTAACTCTAGCCCTCAACCCTAATTCCAACCCTCAACCCTCAACCCTAACTCTAACCCTCAACCCTAATGCTAACCCTCAACCCTAATTCTAACCCTCAACCCTAACTCTAGCCCTCAACCCTAATTCCAACCCTCAACCCTAACTCTAACCCTCAACCCTAATTCTAACCCTCAACCCTAATTCTAACCCTCAACCCTAACTCTAACCCTATCCTCAACCATAACTCTAACACTCAACCCTAATTCTAACCCTCAACCCTAATTCTAACCCTCAACCCTAACTCTAACCCTATCCTCAACCATAACTCTAACACTCAACCCTAATTCTAACCCGCAACCCTAACTCTAACCCTAGCCTCAACCCTAATTCTAACCCTTAACTCTAACTCTGACCCTCAACTCTAACTGTAACCCTCAAACCTAACCCTGACTCTAGCCTCAACTCTAACCTTGTTGTCACGTTGCAGGTGGGAGAAAGACCCAGACTACTGTGACACAGTGAAGAAGACCCCACCATACAACAAGGGAACCAGACTGGTGGACCTGATAGACATGACTATACTAGACTTCCTCATGGGTAGGTCTGGCCTGGGGAGGGAGGGAGACTGGTGGACCTGATAGACATGACTATACTAGACTTCCTCATGGGTAGGTCTGGGCTGGGGAGGGAGACTGGTGGACCTGATAGACATGACTATACTAGACTTCCTCATGGGTAGGTCTGGGCTGGGGAGGGAGACTGGTGGACCTGATAGACATGACTATACTAGACTTCCTCATGGGTAGATCTGGGCTGGGGAGGGAGACTGGTGGACCTGATAGACATGACTATACTAGACTTCCTCATGGGTAGATCTGGGCTGGGGAGGGAGACTGGTGGACCTGATAAACATGACTATACTAGACTTCCTCATGGGTAGATCTGGGCTGGGGAGGGAGACTGGTGGACCTGATAGACATGACTATACTAGACTTCCTCATGGGTAGGTCTGGGCTGGGGAGGGAGACTGGTGGACCTGATAGACATGACTATACTAGACTTCCTCATGGGTAGGTCTGGGCTGGGGAGGGAGACTGGTGGACCTGATAGACATGACTATACTAGACTACCTCATGGGTAGGTCTGGGCTGGGGAGGGAGACTGGTGGACCTGATAGACATGACTATACTAGACTTCCTCATGGGTAGGTCTGGGCTGGGGAGGGAGGGAGACTGGTGGACCTGATAGACATGACTATACTAGACTTCCTCATGGGTAGATCTGGACTGGGGAGGAAGACTGGTGGACCTGATAGACATGACTTTACTAGACTTCCTCATGGTTAGGTCTGGGGAGGGAAGGAGACTGGTGGACCTGTTAGACATGACTATACTAGACTTCCTCATGGGTAGGTCTGGGCTGGGGAGGGAGACTGGTGGACCTGATAGACATGACTATACTAGACTTCCTCATGGGTAGGTCTGGGCTGGGGAGGGAGACTGGTGGACCTGATAGACATTACTATACTAGACTTCCTCATGGATAGGTCTGGGCTGGGGAGGGAGGGAGACTGGTGGACCTGATAGACATGACTATACTAGACTTCCTCATGGGTAGATCTGGGCTGGGGAGGGAGACTGGTGGACCTGATAAACATGACTATACTAGACTTCCTCATGGGTAGATCTGGGCTGGGGAGGGAGACTGGTGGACCTGATAGACATGACTATACTAGACTTCCTCATGGGTAGGTCTGGGCTGGGGAGGGAGACTGGTGGACCTGTTAGACATGACTATACTAGACTTCCTCATGGGTAGGTCTGGGCTGGGGAGGGAGACTGGTGGACCTGATAGACATGACTATACTAGACTTCCTCATGGGTAGGTCTGGGCTGGGGAGGGAGACTGGTGGACCTGATAGACATGACTATACTAGACTTCCTCATGGGTAGGTCTGGGCTGGGGAGGGAGACTGGTGGACCTGATAGACATGACTATACTAGACTTCCTCATGGGTAGGTCTGGGCTGGGGAGGGAGACTGGTGGACCTGATAGACATGACTATACTAGACTTCCTCATGGGTAGGTCTGGGCTGGGGAGGGAGACTGGTGGACCTGATAGAAATGACTATACTAGACTTCCTCATGGGTAGGTCTGGCCTGGGGAGGGAGGGAGACTGGTGGACCTGATAGACATGACTATACTAGACTTCCTCATGGGTAGGTCTGGGCTGGGGAGGGAGACTGGTGGACCTGATAGACATAACTATACTAGACTTCCTCATGGGTAGGTCTGGGCTGGGGAGGGAGACTGGTGGACCTGATAGACATGACTATACTAGACTTCCTCATGGGTAGGTCTGGGCTGGGGAGGGAGACTGGTGGACCTGATAGACATGACTATACTAGACTTCCTCAGGGGTAGGTCTGGGCTGGGGAGGGAGACTGGTGGACCTGTTAGACATGACTATACTAGACTTCCTCATGGGTAGGTCTGTGCTGGGGAGGGAGACTGGTGGACCTGATAGACATGACTATACTAGACTTCCTCATGGGTAGGTCTGGGCTGGGGAGGGAGACTGGTGGACCTGATAGACATGACTATACTAGACTTCCTCATGGGTAGATCTGGGCTGGGGAGGGAGACTGGTGGACCTGATAGACATGACTATACTAGACTTCCTCATGGGTAGATCTGGGCTGGGGAGGGAGACTGGTGGACCTGATAAACATGACTATACTAGACTTCCTCATGGGTAGATCTGGGCTGGGGAGGGAGACTGGTGGACCTGATAGACATGACTATACTAGACTTCCTCATGGGTAGGTCTGGGCTGGGGAGGGAGACTGGTGGACCTGATAGACATGACTATACTAGACTTCCTCATGGGTAGGTCTGGGCTGGGGAGGGAGACTGGTGGACCTGATAGACATGACTATACTAGACTTCCTCATGGGTAGGTCTGGGCTGGGGAGGGAGACTGGTGGACCTGATAGACATGACTATACTAGACTTCCTCATGGGTAGGTCTGGGCTGGGGAGGGAGACTGGTGGACCTGATAGACATGACTATACTAGACTTCCTCATGGGTAGATCTGGACTGGGGAGGAAGACTGGTGGACCTGATAGACATGACTTTACTAGACTTCCTCATGGTTAGGTCTGGGGAGGGAAGGAGACTGGTGGACCTGTTAGACATGACTATACTAGACTTCCTCATGGGTAGGTCTGGGCTGGGGAGGGAGACTGGTGGACCTGATAGACATGACTATACTAGACTTCCTCATGGGTAGGTCTGGGCTGGGGAGGGAGACTGGTGGACCTGATAGACATTACTATACTAGACTTCCTCATGGATAGGTCTGGGCTGGGGAGGGAGGGAGACTGGTGGACCTGATAGACATGACTATACTAGACTTCCTCATGGGTAGATCTGGGCTGGGGAGGGAGACTGGTGGACCTGATAAACATGACTATACTAGACTTCCTCATGGGTAGATCTGGGCTGGGGAGGGAGACTGGTGGACCTGATAGACATGACTATACTAGACTTCCTCATGGGTAGGTCTGGGCTGGGGAGGGAGACTGGTGGACCTGTTAGACATGACTATACTAGACTTCCTCATGGGTAGGTCTGGGCTGGGGAGGGAGACTGGTGGACCTGATAGACATGACTATACTAGACTTCCTCATGGGTAGGTCTGGGCTGGGGAGGGAGACTGGTGGACCTGATAGACATGACTATACTAGACTTCCTCATGGGTAGGTCTGGGCTGGGGAGGGAGACTGGTGGACCTGATAGAAATGACTATACTAGACTTCCTCATGGGTAGGTCTGGCCTGGGGAGGGAGGGAGACTGGTGGACCTGATAGACATGACTATACTAGACTTCCTCATGGGTAGGTCTGGGCTGGGGAGGGAGACTGGTGGACCTGATAGACATAACTATACTAGACTTCCTCATGGGTAGGTCTGGGCTGGGGAGGGAGACTGGTGGACCTGATAGACATGACTATACTAGACTTCCTCATGGGTAGGTCTGGGCTGGGGAGGGAGACTGGTGGACCTGATAGACATGACTATACTAGACTTCCTCAGGGGTAGGTCTGGGCTGGGGAGGGAGACTGGTGGACCTGTTAGACATGACTATACTAGACTTCCTCATGGGTAGGTCTGTGCTGGGGAGGGAGACTGGTGGACCTGATAGACATGACTATACTAGACTTCCTCATGGGTAGGTCTGGGCTGGGGAGGGAGACTGGTGGACCTGATAGACATGACTATACTAGACTTCCTCATGGGTAGATCTGGGCTGGGGAGGGAGACTGGTGGACCTGATAGACATGACTATACTAGACTTCCTCATGGGTAGATCTGGGCTGGGGAGGGAGACTGGTGGACCTGATAAACATGACTATACTAGAATTCCTCATGGGTAGATCTGGGCTGGGGAGGGAGACTGGTGGACCTGATAGACATGACTATACTAGACTTCCTCATGGGTAGGTCTGGGCTGGGGAGGGAGACTGGTGGACCTGATAGACATGACTATACTAGACTTCCTCATGGGTAGGTCTGGGCTGGGGAGGGAGACTGGTGGACCTGATAGACATGACTATACTAGACTTCCTCATGGGTAGGTCTGGGCTGGGGAGGGAGACTGGTGGACCTGATAGACATGACTATACTAGACTTCCTCATGGGTAGGTCTGGGCTGGGGAGGGAGACTGGTGGACCTGATAGACATGACTATACTAGACTTCCTCATGGGTAGATCTGGACTGGGGAGGAAGACTGGTGGACCTGATAGACATTACTTTACTAGACTTCCTCATGGTTAGGTCTGGGGAGGGAAGGAGACTGGTGGACCTGTTAGACATGACTATACTAGACTTCCTCATGGGTAGGTCTGGGCTGGGGAGGGAGACTGGTGGACCTGATAGACATGACTATACTAGACTTCCTCAAGGGTAGGTCTAGGCTGGGGAGGGAGACTGGTGGACCTGATAGACATGACTATACTAGACTTCCTCATGGGTAGGTCTGGGGAGGGAAGGAGACTGGTGGACCTGTTAGACATGGCTATACTAGACTTCCTCATGGGTAGGTCTGGGCTGGGGAGGGAGGGAGACTGGTGGACCTGATAGACATGACTATACTAGACTTCCTCATGGGTAGGTTTGGGCTGGGGAGGGAGACTGGTGGACCTGATAGACATGACTATACTAGACTTCCTCATGGGTAGGTCTGGGCTGGGGAGGGAGACTGGTGTACCTGTTAGACATGACTATACTAGACTTCCTCATGGGTAGGTCTGGGCTGGGGAGGGAGACTGGTGGACCTGATAGACATGACTATACTAGACTTCCTCATGGGTAGGTTTGGGCTGGGGAGGGAGACTGGTGGACCTGATAGACATGACTATACTAGACTTCCTCATGGGTAGGTCTGGGGAGGGAAGGAGACTGGTGGACCTGTTAGACATGGCTATACTAGACTTCCTCATGGGTAGGTCTGGGCTGGGGAGGGAGAACTGGTGGACCTGTTAGACATGGCTATACTAGACTTCCTCATGGGTAGGTCTGGGCTGGGGAGGAAGACTGGTGGACCTGATAGACATGACTATACTAGACTTCCTCATGGGTAGATCTGGGCTGGGGAGGGAGACTGGTGGACCTGTTAGACATGACTATACTAGACTTCCTCGTGGGTAGGTTTGGGCTGGGGAGGGAGACTGGTGGACCTGATAGACATGACTATAGTAGACTTCCTCATGGGTAGGTCTGGGCTGGGGAGGGAGACTGGTGGACCTGATAGACATGACTATACTAGACTTCCTCATGGGTAGGTCTGGGCTGGGGAGGGAGACTGGTGGACCTGATAGACATGACTATACTAGACTTCCTCATGGGTAGATCTGGACTGGGGAGGAAGACTGGTGGACCTGATAGACATTACTTTACTAGACTTCCTCATGGTTAGGTCTGGGGAGGGAAGGAGACTGGTGGACCTGTTAGACATGACTATACTAGACTTCCTCATGGGTAGGTCTGGGCTGGGGAGGGAGACTGGTGGACCTGATAGACATGACTATACTAGACTTCCTCATGGGTAGGTCTGGGCTGGGGAGGGAGACTGGTGGACCTGATAGACATGACTATACTAGACTTCCTCATGGGTAGGTCTGGGGAGGGAAGGAGACTGGTGGACCTGTTAGACATGGCTATACTAGACTTCCTCATGGGTAGGTCTGGGCTGGGGAGGGAGGGAGACTGGTGGACCTGATAGACATGACTATACTAGACTTCCTCATGGGTAGGTTTGGGCTGGGGAGGGAGACTGGTGGACCTGATAGACATGACTATACTAGACTTCCTCATGGGTAGGTCTGGGCTGGGGAGGGAGACTGGTGTACCTGTTAGACATGACTATACTAGACTTCCTCATGGGTAGGTCTGGGCTGGGGAGGGAGACTGGTGGACCTGATAGACATGACTATACTAGACTTCCTCATGGGTAGGTTTGGGCTGGGGAGGGAGACTGGTGGACCTGATAGACATGACTATACTAGACTTCCTCATGGGTAGGTCTGGGGAGGGAAGGAGACTGGTGGACCTGTTAGACATGGCTATACTAGACTTCCTCATGGGTAGGTCTGGGCTGGGGAGGGAGACTGGTGGACCTGTTAGACATGGCTATACTAGACTTCCTCATGGGTAGGTCTGGGCTGGGGAGGAAGACTGGTGGACCTGATAGACATGACTATACTAGACTTCCTCATGGGTAGATCTGGGCTGGGGAGGGAGACTGGTGGACCTGTTAGACATGACTATACTAGACTTCCTCGTGGGTAGGTTTGGGCTGGGGAGGGAGACTGGTGGACCTGATAAACATGACTATACTAGACTTCCTCATGGGTAGATCTGGGCTGGGGAGGGAGACTGGTGGACCTGATAGACATGACTATACTAGACTTCCTCATGGGTAGGTCTGGGCTGGGGAGGGAGACTGGTGGACCTGTTAGACATGACTATACTAGACTTCCTCATGGGTAGGTCTGGGCTGGGGAGGGAGACTGGTGGACCTGATAGACATGACTATACTAGACTTCCTCATGGGTAGGTCTGGGCTGGGGAGGGAGACTGGTGGACCTGATAGACATGACTATACTAGACTTCCTCATGGGTAGGTCTGGGCTGGGGAGGGAGACTGGTGGACCTGATAGAAATGACTATACTAGACTTCCTCATGGGTAGGTCTGGCCTGGGGAGGGAGGGAGACTGGTGGACCTGATAGACATGACTATACTAGACTTCCTCATGGGTAGGTCTGGGCTGGGGAGGGAGACTGGTGGACCTGATAGACATAACTATACTAGACTTCCTCATGGGTAGGTCTGGGCTGGGGAGGGAGACTGGTGGACCTGATAGACATGACTATACTAGACTTCCTCATGGGTAGGTCTGGGCTGGGGAGGGAGACTGGTGGACCTGATAGACATGACTATACTAGACTTCCTCAGGGGTAGGTCTGGGCTGGGGAGGGAGACTGGTGGACCTGTTAGACATGACTATACTAGACTTCCTCATGGGTAGGTCTGTGCTGGGGAGGGAGACTGGTGGACCTGATAGACATGACTATACTAGACTTCCTCATGGGTAGGTCTGGGCTGGGGAGGGAGACTGGTGGACCTGATAGACATGACTATACTAGACTTCCTCATGGGTAGATCTGGGCTGGGGAGGGAGACTGGTGGACCTGATAGACATGACTATACTAGACTTCCTCATGGGTAGATCTGGGCTGGGGAGGGAGACTGGTGGACCTGATAAACATGACTATACTAGAATTCCTCATGGGTAGATCTGGGCTGGGGAGGGAGACTGGTGGACCTGATAGACATGACTATACTAGACTTCCTCATGGGTAGGTCTGGGCTGGGGAGGGAGACTGGTGGACCTGATAGACATGACTATACTAGACTTCCTCATGGGTAGGTCTGGGCTGGGGAGGGAGACTGGTGGACCTGATAGACATGACTATACTAGACTTCCTCATGGGTAGGTCTGGGCTGGGGAGGGAGACTGGTGGACCTGATAGACATGACTATACTAGACTTCCTCATGGGTAGGTCTGGGCTGGGGAGGGAGACTGGTGGACCTGATAGACATGACTATACTAGACTTCCTCATGGGTAGATCTGGACTGGGGAGGAAGACTGGTGGACCTGATAGACATTACTTTACTAGACTTCCTCATGGTTAGGTCTGGGGAGGGAAGGAGACTGGTGGACCTGTTAGACATGACTATACTAGACTTCCTCATGGGTAGGTCTGGGCTGGGGAGGGAGACTGGTGGACCTGATAGACATGACTATACTAGACTTCCTCAAGGGTAGGTCTAGGCTGGGGAGGGAGACTGGTGGACCTGATAGACATGACTATACTAGACTTCCTCATGGGTAGGTCTGGGGAGGGAAGGAGACTGGTGGACCTGTTAGACATGGCTATACTAGACTTCCTCATGGGTAGGTCTGGGCTGGGGAGGGAGGGAGACTGGTGGACCTGATAGACATGACTATACTAGACTTCCTCATGGGTAGGTTTGGGCTGGGGAGGGAGACTGGTGGACCTGATAGACATGACTATACTAGACTTCCTCATGGGTAGGTCTGGGCTGGGGAGGGAGACTGGTGTACCTGTTAGACATGACTATACTAGACTTCCTCATGGGTAGGTCTGGGCTGGGGAGGGAGACTGGTGGACCTGATAGACATGACTATACTAGACTTCCTCATGGGTAGGTTTGGGCTGGGGAGGGAGACTGGTGGACCTGATAGACATGACTATACTAGACTTCCTCATGGGTAGGTCTGGGGAGGGAAGGAGACTGGTGGACCTGTTAGACATGGCTATACTAGACTTCCTCATGGGTAGGTCTGGGCTGGGGAGGGAGACTGGTGGACCTGTTAGACATGGCTATACTAGACTTCCTCATGGGTAGGTCTGGGCTGGGGAGGAAGACTGGTGGACCTGATAGACATGACTATACTAGACTTCCTCATGGGTAGATCTGGGCTGGGGAGGGAGACTGGTGGACCTGTTAGACATGACTATACTAGACTTCCTCGTGGGTAGGTTTGGGCTGGGGAGGGAGACTGGTGGACCTGATAGACATGACTATAGTAGACTTCCTCATGGGTAGGTCTGGGCTGGGGAGGGAGACTGGTGGACCTGATAGACATGACTATACTAGACTTCCTCATGGGTAGGTCTGGGCTGGGGAGGGAGACTGGTGGACCTGATAGACATGACTATACTAGACTTCCTCATGGGTAGATCTGGACTGGGGAGGAAGACTGGTGGACCTGATAGACATTACTTTACTAGACTTCCTCATGGTTAGGTCTGGGGAGGGAAGGAGACTGGTGGACCTGTTAGACATGACTATACTAGACTTCCTCATGGGTAGGTCTGGGCTGGGGAGGGAGACTGGTGGACCTGATAGACATGACTATACTAGACTTCCTCATGGGTAGGTCTGGGCTGGGGAGGGAGACTGGTGGACCTGATAGACATGACTATACTAGACTTCCTCATGGGTAGGTCTGGGGAGGGAAGGAGACTGGTGGACCTGTTAGACATGGCTATACTAGACTTCCTCATGGGTAGGTCTGGGCTGGGGAGGGAGGGAGACTGGTGGACCTGATAGACATGACTATACTAGACTTCCTCATGGGTAGGTTTGGGCTGGGGAGGGAGACTGGTGGACCTGATAGACATGACTATACTAGACTTCCTCATGGGTAGGTCTGGGCTGGGGAGGGAGACTGGTGTACCTGTTAGACATGACTATACTAGACTTCCTCATGGGTAGGTCTGGGCTGGGGAGGGAGACTGGTGGACCTGATAGACATGACTATACTAGACTTCCTCATGGGTAGGTTTGGGCTGGGGAGGGAGACTGGTGGACCTGATAGACATGACTATACTAGACTTCCTCATGGGTAGGTCTGGGGAGGGAAGGAGACTGGTGGACCTGTTAGACATGGCTATACTAGACTTCCTCATGGGTAGGTCTGGGCTGGGGAGGGAGACTGGTGGACCTGTTAGACATGGCTATACTAGACTTCCTCATGGGTAGGTCTGGGCTGGGGAGGAAGACTGGTGGACCTGATAGACATGACTATACTAGACTTCCTCATGGGTAGATCTGGGCTGGGGAGGGAGACTGGTGGACCTGTTAGACATGACTATACTAGACTTCCTCGTGGGTAGGTTTGGGCTGGGGAGGGAGACTGGTGGACCTGATAGACATGACTATACTAGACTTCCTCATGGGTAGGTCTGGGCTGGGGAGGGAGACTGGTGGACCTGATAGACATGACTATACTAGACTTCCTCATGGGTAGGTCTGGGCTGGGGAGGGAGACTGGTGGACCTGATAGACATGACTATACTAGACTTCCTCATGGGTAGATCTGGACTGGGGAGGAAGACTGGTGGACCTGATAGACATTACTTTACTAGACTTCCTCATGGTTAGGTCTGGGCTGGGGAGGGAGACTGGTGGACCTGTTAGACATGACTATACTAGACTTCCTCATGGGTAGGTCTGGGCTGGGGAGGGAGACTGGTGGACCTGATAGACATGACTATACTAGACTTCCTCATGGGTAGGTCTGGGCTGGGGAGGGAGACTGGTGGACCTGATAGACATGACTATACTAGACTTCCTCATGGGTAGGTCTGGGGAGGGAAGGAGACTGGTGGACCTGTTAGACATGGCTATACTAGACTTCCTCGTGGGTAGGTCTGGGCTGGGGAGGGAGGGAGACTGGTGGACCTGATAGACATGACTATACTAGACTTCCTCATGGGTAGGTTTGGGCTGGGGAGGGAGACTGGTGGACCTGATAGACATGACTATACTAGACTTCCTCATGGGTAGGTCTGGGCTGGGGAGGAAGACTGGTGGACCTGATAGACATGACTATACTAGACTTCCTCATGGGTAGATCTGGGCTGGGAAGGGAGACTGGTGGACCTGTTAGACATGACTATACTAGACTTCCTCGTGGGTAGGTCTGGGCTGGGGAGGGAGACTGGTGGAACTGATATACATGACTATACTAGACTTCCTCATGGGTAGGTCTGGGCTGGGGAGGGAGACTGGTGGACCTGATAGACATGACTATACTAGACTTCCTCATGGGTAGATCTGGGCTGGGGATGGAGACTGGTGGACCTGATAAACATGACTATACTAGACTTCCTCATGGGTAGATCTGGGCTGGGGAGGGAGACTGGTGGACCTGATAGACATGACTATACTAGACTTCCTCATGGGTGGGTCTGGGCTGGGGAGGGAGACTGGTGGACCTGATAGACATGACTATACTGGACTTCCTCATGGGTAGGTCTGGGCTGGTGAGGGGGACTGGTGGACCTGATAGACATGACTATACTAGACTTCCTCATGGGTAGGTCTGGGCTGGGGAGGGAGACTGGTGGACCTGATAGACATGACTATACTAGACTTCCTCATGGGTAGGTCTGGGCTGGGGAGGGAGACTGGTGGACCTGATAGACATGACTATACTAGACTTCCTCATGGGTAGGTCTGGGCTGGGGAGGGAGACTGGTGGACCTGATAGACATGACTATACTAGACTTCCTCATGGGTAGGTCTGGGCTGGGGAGGGAGACTGGTGGACCTGATAGACATGACTATACTAGACTTCCTCATGGGTAGGTCTGGGCTGGGGAGGGAGACTGGTGGACCTGATAGACATGACTATACTAGACTTCCTCATGGTTAGGTCTGGACTGGGGAGGAAGACTGGTGGACCTGATAGACATGACTATACTAGACTTCCTCATGGGTAGGTCTGGGCTGGGGAGGGAGACTGGTGGACCTGATAGACATGACTATACTAGACTTCCTCATGGGTAGATCTGGACTGGGGAGGAAGACTGGTGGACCTGATAGACATTACTTTACTAGACTTCCTCATGGTTAGGTCTGGGGAGGGAAGGAGACTGGTGGACCTGTTAGACATGACTATACTAGACTTCCTCATGGGTAGGTCTGGGCTGGGGAGGGAGACTGGTGGACCTGATAGACATGACTATACTAGACTTCCTCAAGGGTAGGTCTGGGCTGGGGAGGGAGACTGGTGGACCTGTTAGACATGGCTATACTAGACTTCCTCATGGGTAGGTCTGGGCTGGGGAGGGAGACTGGTGGACCTGTTAGACATGGCTATACTAGACTTCCTCATGGGTAGGTCTGGGCTGGGGAGGAAGACTGGTGGACCTGATAGACATTACTTTACTAGACTTCCTCTTGGGTAGGTCTGGGCTGGGGAGGGAGACTGGTGGACCTGTTAGACATGACTATACTAGACTTCCTCATGGGTAGGTCTGGGCTGGGGAGGGAGACTGGTGGACCTGATAGACATGACTATACTAGACTTCCTCATGGGCAGGTCTGGGGAGGGAAGGAGACTGGTGGACCTGTTAGACATGGCTATACTAGACTTCCTCATGGGTAGGTCTGGGCTGGGGAGGGAGACTGGTGGACCTGTTAGACATGGCTATACTAGACTTCCTCATGGGTAGGTCTGGGCTGGGGAGGAAGACTGGTGGACCTGATAGACATGACTATACTAGACTTCCTCATGGGTAGATCTGGGCTGGGGAGGGAGACTGGTGGACCTGTTAGACATGACTATACTAGACTTCCTCATGGGAAGGTCTGGGCTGGTGAGGGGGACTGGTGGACCTGATAGACATGACTATACTAGACTTCCTCATGGGTAGGTCTGGGCTGGGGAGGGAGACTGGTGGACCTGATAGACATGACTATACTAGACTTCCTCATGGGTAGGTCTGGGCTGGGGAGGGAGACTGGTGGACCTGATAGACATGACTATACTAGACTTCCTCATGGGTAGGTCTGGGCTGGGGAGGGAGACTGGTGGACCTGATAGACATGACTATACTGGACTTCCTCATGGGTAGGTCTGGGCTGGGGAGGGGGACTAGTGGACCTGATAGACATGACTATACTAGACTTCCTCATGGGTAGGTCTGGGCTGGGGAGGGAGACTGGTGGACCTGATAGACATTACTTTACTAGACTTCCTCATGGTTAGGTCTGGGGAGGGAAGGAGACTGGTGGACCTGATAGACATGACTATACTAGACTTCCTCATGGGTAGGTCTGGGGAGGGAAGGAGACTGGTGGACCTGTTAGACATGACTATACTAGACTTCCTCATGGGTAGGTCTGGGCTGGGGAGGGAGACTGGTGGACTTGATAGACATGACTATACTAGACTTCCTCATGGGTAGGTCTGGGCTGGGGAGGGAGACTGGTGGACCTGATAGACATGACTATACTAGACTTCCTCATGGGTAGGTCTGGGGAGGGAAGGAGACTGGTGGACCTGTTAGACATGGCTATACTAGACTTCCTCATGGGTAGGTCTGGGCTGGGGAGGGAGGGAGACTGGTGGACCTGATAGACATGACTATACTAGACTTCCTCATGGGTAGGTTTGGGCTGGGGAGGGAGACTGGTGGACCTGATAGACATGACTATACTAGACTTCCTCATGGGTAGGTCTGGGCTGGGGAGGGAGACTGGTGGACCTGATAGACATGACTATACTAGACTTCCTCATGGGTAGGTCTGGGCTGGGGAGGGAAGGAGACTGGTGGACCTGTTAGACATGACTATACTAGACTTCCTCATGGGTAGATCTGGGCTGGGGAGGGAGACTGGTGGACCTGATAGACATGACTATACTAGACTTCCTCAAGGGTAGGTCTGGGCTGGGGAGGGAGACTGGTGGACCTGATAGACATGACTATACTAGACTTCCTCATGGGTAGGTCTGGGCTGGGGAGGGAGACTGGTGGACCTGTTAGACATGACTATACTAGACTTCCTCATGGGTAGATCTGGGCTGGGGAGGGAGACTGGTGTACCTGTTAGACATGACTATACTAGACTTCCTCATGGGTAGGTCTGGGTCAGGACATAATAATATATTAGAACTATAATAGTAATGATGCTGTAATAATAATACCTTTCTATGGTGCTGTTCATGGAGACCAACGTCTTTTCAATGAGCAGAAAGAGGAAAAAGCTGAAAATAAAACACAAAGACACTAATTATTTTGTTACAGGTAATATGGACCGACACCACTATGAGACATTTGAGAAGTTTGGCAACAACACTTTCCTTCTGCACTTAGACAATGGGAGGGCGTGAGTATCCTGACAATGAAATTGATGATCTGATTTTTTAATGGTGTGTGCATGCATGTGTGTGTGTCTGACATTGACATTTGTCTGTGTTCTGACTACAGGTTTAACTAACGATGGTTGATTGTAACATTGACACTGTCTGTGTGCTGATTACAGGTTTAACTAACGATGGTTTATTGTAACATTGACACTGTCTGTGTGCTGACTACAGGTTTAACTAACAATGGTTGATTGTAACATTGACACTGTGTGTGCGGACTACAGGTTTGGACGTCACTCTAAAGATGAACCCTCTATCCTGACACCTCTGGAGCAGTGCTGCAGGTAAAACATGGTGTGCATAACTAAGCACCCCGAAGAGTCAATGTCCGCGCCCCCGCATGAATCTAATTAGCATAATAAAAACATCTCCATAAAAATCTATCTGTTTCAGATAGAGAAATCTGTTTTTACATGGGCTGCGTCTCAATCCACCCCATCCACCGATGTTGGCCTTCCGCATCTACAGTGGGAGGTGGCAGAGCTACAGCGGTGTTTCTCAGACCAGCAGACATCCAGAAATTCGGATTTCTCTAAAAAACATAGATAGCATCCGAACGGTTTGGCGTACAAAGTAATGTGATCACTCTATGGAAAGATGAGACTCACAAACACGATGGTGTTCTAACAAAAAGGGTTAAATATGTGTAAAAAAAGACAATCATTTCCTTATCTTTCTTATAACTCTCAGATAAAGGATAGACACTTGAAAACAAACTTCCTTCTGCTGTATTGTTTTTCCATGTATGAATCTGTTATTCAATGTGTTTCTGTAGGCTAGTAACATTTTTTTTTTTATATACCAAGAGGTCCTAAAATTCGAAATAAAATAACTAAATGACCATCTTAAAACAATTCAGTATGTTATCTTACCACCACCACCATCATCATTTATTTCTCTTCTTTCTCATAACTCTCACTCCATCACTCTCTTTCTCTCTAGGATCCGTCGCTCCACCCTCCTACATCTGCGTCTCCTCTCCCTGCCCCAGTACCGTCTCAGTGATGTCATGAGGGACTCTCTTTCCCATGATCCTCTATTCTCCGTGGCCCCCCTCCTCTCGGAGCTGCACCTCTCCGCCCTGGACCGTCGCCTAGTGACCGTGCTCCAAACCGTGAGCCGTTGCCAGGAGCGACAACGTAGTCGCCATGGAGAAGGCGATGATGATGTCATCTATGATGATGTCACTGATTATAAGACTTTGGTTAAACACGTGACACCTGCAGGGTAGTGTGGCCACGCCCCCTCGACAACAGCATTTCAACCGTCTGAAGAAATGATGTCATGGCGCATCACCATGGTGATGATGATTTGTGTGTGGCATCATTGCATCGGCAAGTCACAAGAGTGATATATTTACACTTGAAGTTCTTGGCATCATTCGTTTGGCTCCTAACTGTTAGAAAGAGGATAGCTGTGTCCGAAGTGTCACCCAATAGTACAGTATGTAGGGAATAGGATGCCTTTTCAGACACAGACTATGTGTAGGTTTAGTGTGGTGTATGGATGGGATGGGATGTTTAAATCACTGTGTACATTTATTATTAGGCCTCATTAAATAAAGCTGATTATTTTGTGTTATTTAATACATGGAGCGTACTAAGTGAAATCAAGCCCAGTTTTAGAATGTACTTTTATTTAAGAGGATAGTTCAACCCTAAATCAAAGTCATTCTAATTGAGTAATGATATTGCATTTTACAAAAGCATTTTACAAAGAAACAAACAATTATGATATTAAATTGCAACATGTGATTGAAGGGCCCGATTCAGACTTGAGATGAGTAGACTCAACATTGTGACTTAAGTCCATGTGAAGTCAAATTATCTCCAGTATGAATAGGGCCCGAAGTGAATAACAGTGTGGTTGTACAGTCTTGTACATTAATTGTTAACATTAATGAAGCTACAGCTGTAACGATGTTGGTCTGAGGAAGAAGGAGTAGACCAAAGCGCAGCGTGGTACATGTTCATGATGTTTATTATCACCTGAACACTGAAACAAAAACAAAAGTGGAACAAAACGCAACAGTTCTGTCAAGTACTCACACAAAACAGAAAACAACTACCCACAAAACACAGGTGGGAAAAGGCTACCTAAGTATGGTTCTCAATCAGAGACAACGATAGACAGCTGCCTCTGATTGAGAACCACACCCGGCCAAACACATAGAAATAGACAACATAGAACAAAAACATAGAATGCCCACCCCAACTCACGCCCTGACCAACCAGAATAGAGACATAAAAAGGATCTCTAAGGTCAGGGTGTGACAACAGCAATGATTTCCCAATTTGTTGTGCCTTGTTTGTTGTGCCCACGGCGATCCAAAAGACTATGGGCAACATTTTCCTTTCGCTAAACCTCACGCAAGGATTTAAAGAAATACTGCTTAATGATAAGTTTGGCATTGTCTTGTTCCCTTTCAGACATACAAAGTAAAGCTTTTAGCCACAGCTCAGTCTCAAGCCATGAGCCATGTAGAAATAGGCCAAGATCCTATATTATACTATATTAAACTCTATATTAAACCCTATACTATACTATATTAAACTTTATAGTAGACCCTATAGTATCCTATATTAAACCATATAGTATACCATATTAAACCCTATAGTATACCATATTAAACCCTATAGTATACTATATTAAACCCTATGGTAGACCCTATAGTATACTATATTAAACCCTATAGTATCCTATATTAAACCATATAGTATACCATATTAAACCCTATAGTATACTATACTAAACCCTATAGTATACTATATTAAACCCTATAGTAGACCCTATAGTATACTATATTAAACTCTATAGTATACTATATTAAACCCTATAGTATACTATATTAAACCTTATAGTATACTATATTAAACCCTATGGTAGACCCTATAGTATACTATATTAAACCCTATAGTATCCTATATTAAACCATATAGTATACCATATTAAACCCTATAGTATACTATACTAAACCCTATAGTATACTATATTAAACCCTATAGTAGACCCTATAGTATACTATATTAAACCCTATAGTATACTATATTAAACCCTATGGTAGACCCTATATTTAGTAATAAAAAGTAAACATGTCTAAAAACATGTCTAAAAGTATCTTCTGCTGACAATGCAGTTTTTCAAGAATTTTCCTGATGTTTGCAGAGATCATATTTGTGGTAAATGCTGCGGATGTTGGCTTAAATCACCTTTAATATTCAAGTGCAGTATGCTTGTCGACTATGTGCTTCGATTGAATCCCAAGCAGAGTCATCTTGTGTTCAGCACTTCTTGTTGTGTTCAGGTCTCCTTTCATTCAGGTCATCTTGCTTCCGGGTGTGTTGACAGTGCTATAAACCACAGAGAGGTCCTCCTGTGAGAGAGGTCTGAGAAGGAGATGCAACATGTCATCATCAATCCTCACTTCTGGGGTCTCATTTTAAGTCATTGTTTCAAGTTTCAAGTTTTATTAGTCGTACGTACAGAATACACATGGTATACACCGTCCAACTAAATGCTTACTGGCAGGTTCCTTCTCAATAATGCAACAACAATAAGACAAAATAACAGATAACAATATGAACATAAAGTAAACAAAGATTTTAGCATAGGTATAATACAGGAAGAAAAATAAACAAAAGTACAAAAATAAAAAATTTAAAAAACTATAAAAATAACAATAACGAGGCTATACGGGGGTACAGGTTAGTCGAGGTAATTGAGGTAATATGTACATGTACTGTAGGGAGGGGTAAAGTGCAAATAGTCCGGGTAACCATTTGTTTAATTGTTCAACAGTCTTATGGCTTGGGGGTAGAAGCTGTTAAGGAGCCTTTTGGTCTTAGACTTGGCGCTTCGGTACCGCTTGCCATGCAGTAGCAGAGACAACAGTCAATGACTTGGGTGGCTGGAGTCTTTGACAATGTTTTGGGCCTTCCTCTGACAGCGCCTAGTATAGTCCTGGATGACAGGAAGCTTGGCCCCAGTGATGTACTGGGCTGTACGCACTACCCTCTTTAGCGCCTTATGGTCAGATGCCGAGCAGTTGCCATACCAGGCAGTGATGCAACCGGTCAAGATGCGCTCAATGGTGCAGCTGTAGAACTTTTTGAGGATCTGGGGACCCATGCTAAATCTTGTTAGTCTCCTGAGGGGGAATAGGCATGGTCGTGCCCTCTTCACAACTGTCTTGGTGTGCTTGGACCGTGATAGTTTGTTGGTGATGTGGACACCAAGGAACTTGAAACTCTCGACACACTCAACTACAGCCCTGTCGATATGAATGGGGGCGTGTTCGGCCGTCCTTTTCCTGTAGTCCACAATCAGCTCCTTTGTCTTGATTACGTTGAGGGAGAGGTTGTTGTCCTCGCACCACACTGCCAGGTCTCTGACCTCCTCCCCATAGGCTGTCTCAGCGTTGTCGGTGATCAGGCCTACCGCTGTTGTGTCATCGGCAAACTTAATGATGGTGTTGGAGTCATGCTTGGCCATGCATTCATGGGTTAACAGGGAGTACACGAGGGGACTAAGCACGCACCCATGAGGGGCCCAGTGTTGAGGATCAGTGTAGCAGATGTTGTGGCAGTTGTTGCCTAGCCTTACCTCCTGGGGGCAGCCCATTAGGAAGTCCAGGATCCAGTTGCAGGGGGAGGTGTTTTGTCCCAGGGTCCTTAGCATAGTGGTGAGCTTTGTGGACACTATGGTGTTGAACTCTGAGCTGTATTCTCAAATATGAGTACCTTTTGTCCAGGTGGGAAAGGGCAGTGTGGAGTGCAATTGAGATTGTGTCATCTGTGGATCTGTTGGGGGGAGATATGCAAATTTGAGTGGGTCTAGGGTTTTCGGTATGATGGTGTTCATGTGAGCCATGACCAGCCTTTAAAATCACTTCATGGCTACAGAGGTGAGTGCTACAGAGCGATAGTCATTTAGACAGGTTACCTTGGCGTTCTTGGGCACAGGGACTATGGTGGTCTGTTTGAAACATGTAGGTATTACAGAGAGGTTGAAAATGTCAGTGAAGACACTTGCCAGTTGGTCCGCGCATGCTGTGAGTACACGTCCTGGTAATCCGTCTGGCCCCGCAGTCTTGTGAATGTTGACCTGTTTAAAGGTCTTGCTCACATCTGCTACAGAGAGCGTGATCACACAGTCATCCAGAACAGCTGGTGCTCTCATGCAAGCTTCAGTGTTGCTTGCCTCGAAACGAGCATAAAAGGCATTTAGCCTGCCTGGGCAGTTCGTGCCTGTGTTTCCCTTTGTAGTCTAATAGTTTGCAAGCCCTGCCACATCCAATGATCATCAGAGCCGCTTTGCCTGTTTGATGGTTCGAAGGCATAGAGGGATTTCTTATAAGCGTCTGGATTAGTTTCCCGCTCCTTGATAGTGGCAGCTCTAGCCTTTAGCTCAGTGCGGATGTTGCCTGTAATGCATGGATTCTGGTTGGGACATCAGCTGGATGCTAAGATACATGGATGCTAAGCTACAGGACTGTTTAAATAGCACAGACTGGAATATGTTCCCGGATTCATCCGATGGCATTTTCGAGGCAAGCCATCATCCGATGGCACAGTGACTGTATGTCATTCTATATCTAAATACCTTTAAACCAAGCAGCTTCTGGTCTGCATAACATACAAGTGTTGTATGCATTCCTAACTGTCAAGTACAAGTACCATTTCATTATGAGATTATCTGATTTGTTGTAATGGCTGAACTTGCTCACCGGGTGGCAGCACTGGAGTGGTTGAATTTCACAACATCGTACTGGACATCCTCATCCTCTTTCTGGGGTTGAGGCAGTTGGATGGTCGAGTACAGAGGCACTTCATGGTTATTGGAGCCAGAGAAGTAGATGCTGGCATAGTGAACATCATCCTGGTTGTCTGTGTCTGCTTTCTGTGCTGCAGTAGGGGTCATGGCCATGCCTGAGACGTTGTCATGAACAAGGCTTGAGTTTACCTGATGGGGAAAGAAGACAGACAAAATTCAATTTGTTCCATTGTGCTAGAGAAGCCTAATCAAGCGTAGTATCTGAAAGAAAACAAAAATATATAATGCTTAACTCACCTGCCCATTGTCTGCTGTGTCCCTCTTGACAGAGGTGGATGTGGAGGCCTTCTTCCTGTTTTGCACATGAAAGTGTGAATAATTGACAGAATCAATGAATCAACAACAACTAAGCTAGTAACATATCAGAATGATGAAGTGAAATGACAAGATGCTCACCTGAACCACATGAAGCCAGAGAGACAGAGGCTGAGAACCACAACGACCACTGTGATACCTGTTCCTGTATTCTTCACAGACGTTTCTTTCCCTAAACCAACATGGACAACATGAATACACGTGTATCATATAGCGTAGCCAGAAATATTTGAATGTATAAACCATATTTGACCTGCTATAATTATCAATTGAGATGTAGAATTCTGGGCTCCAACTTCATTCACTGCCTCACAGTAATATTCTCCTCTGTCCTCAGAGATGATGTTAGTGATGCTGTAACTCTGTCCTGATGCTTTTGGTGAGGTTACGTTCTTCTTGTACCAGGTGTATTTGTCCACAGGTGGGTTGGCATCACTGCTGCAGGTCAGAGTCACAGAACTGCCCTCCACTATTTCACCAGAGGGACTGACTGACACTGAGGTGTTCTTTGGGGCATCTGGTGTTGACGAAGACAGAGGGGTAAGAGTACACAGTCAACATCATGCTGCCACTTCAACAATAGGTTCTGACGTAACCACACCAAGACAGTCGTGAAGAGGGCACGACAACACTTTTTCCCCCTCAGGAGACTGAAAAGATTTGGCATGGGTCCCCAGATACTCAAAAAGTTCTACAGCTGCACCATCGAGAGCATCCTGACCGGTGGCATCACCGCCTGGTATGGCAACTGCTCAGCATCCGACCATAAGGCGCTACAGAGGGTAGTGCGTATTACTGGGGCCAAGTAATACATCACTGGGGCCAAGCTTCCTGCCATCCAGAAACGATATACTAGGCCGTGTCAGAGGAAGGCCCCAAAAATTGTCAAAGACTCCAGTCTCCAGTATAGACTGTTTTCTCTATTTCTGAAGGGTTAAAGTTGATTTTTGGGGTCTTCTAAAGACCCCCACCACTGATTATGTTGTTATTAATTTGCTTACGTGCCATTGTACTTATGCTCACTGTATAGCTGAATATTGAGGCCTCTGTCTGTGTCTAGCTCTCTGCCAAAACCCACAGCCTGGCGTCTGTGAGAAAAGGGACTGTGTGTGATCGCGACACAGAGAGACAGCGTCTGTTTTTCTCTGAAACAAGGGTGGATTTGCATACCACTGAGACAGGTTCTCAGAAACTTTGTGTTAAGAATAACTCGTTATTTTAGCTGCACATGCAGGTTTTGACATTGGAGATAAGGTGTGATCTCGGGTATATAAGATCCTTTCTTTCTTTTGTAGAACTCAGGAGAGACATCAGTTGTATGTTTGATGTTTGACTTCTGTCTACAGCTGTATTTTGATTAAAATTGTTATGATTTATAAGTGCACATTTTGAGTATTCCTTATTTGTTAAGTAAATAACGGAGCCCAGAAAAGTGGAACCAACACTACAGCACGGCAAGCGGTACCGGAGAGCCAAGTCTAGGTCCAAAAGGCTCCTTAACAGCTTCTTCCCCCAAGCTATAAGACTGCTGAACAATTAATCAAATGGCTGGACTATTTACAGCTCCTCGCTGTTTATTACCTATGCATTGTCACTTTAGCCCTACCTACACGTACAATTTACCTTGACTAACCTGTACCCCCGCACATTGACTCGGTACCGGTACACCCTGTATTGAGCCTCGTTATTGTTATGTAATTTTATGTGTTACCTTTTATTTTTTTCTTCGTTTATTTCGTAAATAGTTTCTTAACTCTATTTCTTGAACTGCATTGTTGGGTAAGGTTGTATTTGGTGCATGTGACAAATTAAATTGGATTAGATTTAATGAGACTAGATCTCTGGTCCTCTTTCTTGCAAACACGTGACATTGATCTTAAGCTATTAACCATCTGCGGCACCAAAAAGCGAGCAAATTCATTGTGCGGTTTGGGGGTATTTCAAGTTTAGGAGTTTAAAAGAACTCAACTCAATACAGGAGCACAAAGTACAAGTGAAGTTTAAAACTGTCATTTATTTACAAATACTTACAAATGACAGTGAGAGTCTCGTCAGCAGAGTGGAGATTCTCATATCCTTTTGCAATACAGGAGTAGCTGCCTGCATCCTCTCTGCTGACTGGGTCTAGGAACAGGTAGTTATCTTGGGTGTTCACGAGTTGTCCATTCCTGTACCAGATGTAGGTGGGGTTGGGGTTGTCAGTCAGAGTACAGGTGGTTCTACAGGTCAGTATCACCGCCTTTCCTTCTGTCACCATGGCAGAAGACGCCTTCACCTGCAGACCTGGGATTAAAAATACCGTTTTACATTCCTTGACAACAATTCTAATCATATAAAGCAAAACATTCATATTATACAGACTGTCATTCCCACTAAGGTCAAAATACTTGAATGTAACTGATTAGGCATCACATAATGGTGTACCTGTGACAGACAGCCTGACACGCATCTCTCTTTGAAGGAAATTATACCAATCGAGTTGCGTCTGAGTCTTGAATGTGAACCAGTACTCAGCTGAGTCACTCTCTCTCAGGTCTGTGATTCTCAGGGTGCAGTCTTTCTCTTTAGTCCCAAGGTACTCAGCACGACCTGCAAACTCTGGCACTGAACTCAGGATTTTAGGCGTCTCATTATATTTCTCTTGGATATACCAGTTTGGTTCTGAGACTACACGATTACTTGGATGTTGATATGTGCAGGGCAGTTCCACTGTTGACCCCTTCAAGGCACAGATACTCACGTTGAAACAGGTCTTACCCAGAACACCTAAAATACCAAAGTAACCATTCAGAGTTGCATCAATCAGTCAATTATCTTTAAATCAGTTCATTCAGGACTGAACAATAACACTTTAGTGATAGTAAGAATCGTGGTAAGATGCAAACTTTAAAAATATGAATAATCCTAATAATCTTTTGCAAAAAAATACTGTAGTTACAGACTCACACACTGCAGGAGAGTGCAGATCCTCGTGGCCTTTTACAGCACAGGAGTAACTGTGTGTAAAATAACTGATAACAGAGTATTGTTGAATGGTTGGTTCATCTAGACGTTGTCCATTCCTGTACCAGATGTAGGTGGGGTTGGGGTTGTCACTCAGAGGACAGGTGGTTCTACAGGTCAGTGTTACCCTCTGTCCCCACACTGCGTTGGTGGGAGACACCAGAACTTGGCTTTTTTGTCCACACTTTGTTGCCGTAGTTGCTGATTTGAGTGTCATTAGAATCCATAGAGAAGTGTCACTCAGTGAGGTGTGAAAGACTTATCCTTAATTGTTTTATGACATTTTTGAATTGTGTATGTAGGTCTATGGTAAAGCTAGCTTGCCTTGGTTATTAGTCTAGTGTACTGTAGGTAGATAAATACAGTGCCTTCAGAAAGTATTCATACCCCTGGACTTATTCCACATTTTAGGCTGTTAAACAACATTGTACATGGATTAACTAGATTTTCCCCCCCCTCACCTATCTACACACAATACCCCATAATGAAAATGAAAACATGTTTTTTTAAATATTTGCAAATTTATTGAAAATGAAAGAGAAATATCTCATTTACATAAGTATTCACACCCCCGAGTCAATACTTTGTTGCAGAACTTTTGCCAGTGATTACAGATGTGAGTCTTTCTAGGTAAGTCTAAGAGCTTAGCATACCAGGATTGTACAATTTGCACATTATATATATTTTTTTTTTTTATCTTCAAGCTCTGCCAAATTGTTTGTTAATCATTGTTAGACAAGTTTCTCTCAGATCAGCCTTGGGAGGTTGAGTAACAAACAGAGCTGTGTCCCTGTTGCCCAACACATTTAACCTCACCACAGTACTTAGTAGTAATGGCACCCTTCCTAATAGTATAGGGTGAAAAGTTACAAATAACCCACTGTAAGCAGCCCCTCAGATTGTTTAATATCATTTTTATTTAACCATGTAGGTCAGTTGAGAACAAGTTCTCATTTACAAGACAAGACAAAACCAAGACAAAACCATGCGACATAAACAACAGAGTTACACATAAACAAACGTACAGACAATAACACAATCATGCAGCATTAACCAGCAATACCTAAAACAGGTTAGGCCCCATACTCCAAGGCAGTAGTAATGAAAAGACAGTTCTGCTTTAAAATAATCAAAATATTGTCAGTTTTAGGCAACACAGATACAATTTCACAGAATAGCCTACTGTAGTAACCTACCTCACGTGCACATGAAGACAACCAATGAAAACATAGCAATACAATCTAGCAGTTTTACAGCATTTATCTCAGATATCACAATAACAAACAAAAATAAAGAATAACACCCGTTACTGTGTTCATGGAGTCTGTAGGAGGGCTGGCAGGGACTAAAGTAACGTTAGTGTGCAACGTTGTCACAGCTTTGAATGGTTAACTAGCCCTAAATGAAAAGTCCACAACTTTAGACGTCCTCTTCTTTCAGGACCTAAACAGAAAGTTCAATTACTTCCACGGGAATTGTATATAACTAAATCACTTCAACTCACAGCTCTATTCTGATGTCGGTAACAATTAGTTGAAGTCCATCACTCCGGTGGGTAACTAGCTAACATCACTCTGGCTGGTAACTTTAGTGGTAGCTATCTCCATCGATTGAATTTACGTTAATCCCGAAGGCAGAAATGGCAGTCATTCTGTGGTATGGAACATTCTCTTCCAGATATAGTACGTCCTCTTACTCCAATTTATGTTACCTTCTGAATTCGGCTCCTCTCTACTCGTTATCGTTCACCTCCTTCTGCAACACACCCGCCTACGCACTCACTCGCGCCACCTCTCCCCAGGTCCTTTCAGCCGGCCGTGACGTCACCGGGCTCATAGTGGTCTTGGAAAGTCACTGAACAAAGCAGCAGTGCGGCTGGGCAGGGTTGTGTGTGTTTCGGGGGAACGCATGGCTCTCGACCTTCGCCTCTCCGGAGTCCGTATGGAAGTTGCAGCAATGGGACAAGACTAACTACGTATTGCGGAGATAAAGTGGTAAAAGTAAAACAATATATATATATAAATCCCCGAACAGAAGAGCAAAAGCCATATCCCTAGACTCCACCACAAGTGTTACTCAGTGATGTGTTGTGTTGGATTTGCCCCAAACATAACGCTTTGTATTCAGAACAAAGTACATTTCTTTGCCACATTTGTTTTGCAGTTTTACTTTAGTACCTTATTGCAAACAGGATGTATATTTTGAAATATTTTTTATTCCTTTCAGGCTTCCTTCTTATCACTCTGTCAATTTAGGTTAGTATTTTAGATTAACTACAATGTTGTTGATCCATCCCCAGTTTTCTCCAATCACAACCATTATACTCTAACTGTTTTAAAGTCACCATTAGCTCATGTTGAAATCCCTGAGCAGTTTCCTTCCTCTCCGGCAATTGAGTTAGGAAGGACGCTTATAGTGACTGGGTATATTGATACACAATCCAAAGTGTAATTAATAACTTCACCACACTCAAAGGGATATTCCATTTATTTGTCTTTTTTTCCAGCTACCAATAGGTGCCCTTCTTTGCGAGGCATTGGAAAGCCTCCCTGGTCTTTGTAGTTGAATCTGTGTTTGTAATTCAGTGTGTTTGAAATTCCGTGTTCGACTGAGGGACCTTACAGATAATGAATTGTATGTGTGGGGTACAGAGATGAGGTAGTCATTCAAAAATCATGTTAAACACTATTATTGCACACAGAGTGAGTCCATGCAACTTATGCGACTTATGCACATTTTTACTCCTGAACATATTTATGCTTTCCATAACAAAGGGGTTGAATACTTAGACACAAGACATTTCAGCTTTTCATTTTTTATTAATTTGTAAAACTTTCTAAAAACATAATTCCACTTTGAAATGATGGGGTATCGTGTGTAGGACAATGACACAAAATCTACATGTAATCCATTTTAAATTCAGGCTGTGACAACAAAATGTGGAAAATAGTCAAGGGGTGTGAATACTTTCTGAAGGCACTATATGTAGATTGAACAATACAGAGAAAGAGGGTAACCAATGAATGAGCCCATACCTGCCACAGACCAGAGACAGACCACCAACACACTTCCTGCTGTTCTCAAGGCCATTGTTTGTCTTCCTCCCTGCAGTCTTAGACACATAAAGGTAGACAACTAAAACACTTGATAACTGGTGAAATAACTACACCTGATACTTAGCACACAGTGTTACGGGTGTGTAAGGGAGACGAAGTCAGGTGCAGGAAAGTAGCATGTAGTAACAGGCGCACTTTTATTCCGATCACAAAACGACAGCACAGAATACAATAAACGTGCCCAAAACATGAACAAAAAAAATAGGTGCGTGGTAAATACCCACATAACATACAACAATTTCACACAAAGACATTGAGGGGAACAGAGGACTAAATACATGCAATGTGATTAGGGAAAGAAAACCAGGTGTGTATGGAACAAGACAAAACAAATGGAAATAAGAAAAATGGAGCGGTGATGGCTAGAAAGCCGGTGACTCCGAACGCCGCCCGAAACAAGGAGAGGAGCTGACTTCGGCGGAAGTCGTGACACACAGCATGATTATTAATGTATTGGTCTGAATCTGTTTTATTCTCAGAACCCTGACTATAGCATTGAGACCAAGGGTCCTATCATTATCAGAATATATAGTTTATCACTAAAAACATACGATTAAACACAATGTTTCAAGATATTATCAAGTGTACTTACAGAGTGAAGTGAATGGGTATTGTACAGTAAATCGACTTACTAGCTAGCAGTGCATTACTATATAGATAAACTATTTTATGTGCTCGAATAAACATTATAATCAGGCCCTTTTCAATGCAACAGACCAAAACGAATCTTAAGTCAGAGATTTTGTTGTAGGCTGATCCAGAGCGCAATTGAGTAGAAGTATATTGGCAGGAGTAGCAGATCAGAGCACAGAGCCGCACATGTGCACATTTGTTGATATTCTTTACTAGTTAGCGAGTTATTAGCCCAGTTATAGATAAGTATAGGTCAGCAATGTTACTGCTTGCTACAAGAGCACAAAACGTGTAGGCTACACTTCAAGAGGTCTTTAAAACCTCTTAAGGATCAGATCCTTTTTTTCAATTTTCGCCTAAAATGACATACCAAATCTATTTGCCTGTAGCTCAGGACCTGAAGCAAGTATATGCATATTCTTGATACCATTTGAAAGGAAACACTTTGAAATTTGTGGAAATGTAAATCTGGTAAAATGGTAAAGATCTGGTAAAAGACAATACAAAGACAAAAGCATGCATTTCTGGGGGGGCAGTCTTGTATCATTTGGCCAGTCTTGTATCAAGACTGCCCAAATGTGCCCAATTGGTTTATTAATACATTTTCAAGTTCATAACTGTGCACTCTGCTCAAACAATAGCATGGTATTATTTCACTGTAATAGCTACTGTAAATTGGACAGTGCAGTTAGATTAAGAAGAATTTAAGCTTTCTGCACATATCAGATATGTCTATGTCCTGGGAAAATGTTTTGTTACTTAAAATGTCATGCTAATCACATTAGCTCAACCGCCCCACCGATCCCGTAGAGGTTAAAAAGCCAGCCTTAATTTAAGGGTCAGTATTGTATTTTGAGACAGCCTGGAATATGCAAATAAGCCAATAGGCAGAGGGGTAGCCTACAATGTCTAATTCTCTGTACGGTAATAATAATACATTTTATTTTTGTACGTGGTTTCTTGCAACACAATGCAATTTACAGTTAGCTTTGGCCCATGGTGTTACAAACCAAGTACAATATTAATTAATTAATGTCAAGCCTTTCATAAGGTAAAAACATTTTTAAAAGTCTCATGCAATGTAGTCCTGCATTGAACACCACATATAGGCTACTGTAGGCTATATCATAGAAATTAAAATCTATTTCCATGTGAAAATGTTATGTGATTTGGTCCATTGGTTTTGTTGGTAGGATTACTTTATGCTCCAATAACCACAATAGCCATCTAGTAGGCTATATGTGGTGTTCAACGCGGGCCTACATTACATGAGACTTTTAAAAGTGTTTTTACCTCATGAAAGGCTTGACATTAATTAATTAATATTGTACTTGGTCTGTAACTGTAAGGGTAAAGCCTCAGTGTTCACTGTAAATGCGTGCTGGAAGTTGCACACTATGTTCAAGTTTCCACTCACAAGACCTAAAATTTGCTCAGTGCCCCAAAACATTAGAGGGAACATGGGTCAGGACACAAGTAGCTGATACAGAACTATACTTCCTTTTTAAGACCGTCTACACCGAGTATGTTCATTCTGCAGAACAAATCACCAAGAAAAAGTAGAATGGTAATGTAAAAGGTACTTACAGAGTGAAGAGAGGAGTTTGGTAGTAGACTTTATACTGGCCATGTGAAACAGAAGAGTGTGAGTTCTGTGGCTGACACCAACTAGATGTACTGAGGGGCTAAGATGTTGATGCACAGCTGACTTCCTGTCCTCATGATGCGTCTTCCTGACAACCGACACGTCACTGAAGTGCTTATAAACAACATGTGAACATCTTTTTGGAGAACACGTACTATACTGTAAGGAAAGTTGGAAAATATCCCTATTAAAATCCTTTAAAATAAATGCAACAACATAATTGGACCATACCAATAGGCCTATAGTTTCTCTGCACTTCTGTATGTCTCACCAGCTACACTAAAACATTTTGTTTCCAGTGGACTGTACTACAGCGCTCTCTACTGGCATCTCAACAACACAACAGCCATCAATGTTTCTCAAAAACAGTCTATTTTGCAACAGACAGGCACTTCCTGGTTTCTGTGGTGGATGCCTGTGTAGTGAACATCATCCTGCTCGCCTGTGTCCACTCTCTTTGCTGCAGTAGGGGTCATGGCCTGATGTAGCCAGGTGGTTAAAACACATTGCTGTATTCATTTCTATCCACTAGATGACACTGTCCATTTAAGAGATCAGTAAATAATGTGTACAAGGTGTTATGGGATTGCGCCTGCACATTGTGTAAGAGCGAGAGCAAGCAATTACATTGGAGAGCTGTTGTAATCCATTATGGGTCCAATGTTACTTATTATGGGTCCAATGTAACTCACCAGCATTATAACCAGGAATACGACTTTCCCGAATTGGATCCTTTGTTCGTACCCCCCAGGGCAATTTAACTTATCCCAGAGGCTGCTCCAAGATGACGCCAGCGGAGAAGAGTTATTCGGAGTGGACATCTAGTCAGACTCAGGAGGCGTGCACACCCTCCACCGCTTCCAAGTATATTACTCACTAATTTTCAGTCTCTGGACAATAAAGTAGATGAGCTCAGGGTGAAAATCTCCTTCCAGAGGGACATCAGGGTCTGTAACATAATCTGTTTCACGGAATCACGCAACAGCGCCTCATCAACCTCAGGAGGCTGAAGAAATTCAGCTTTGTACCTAAGACCCTCACAAACTTTTACAGATGCACAATTGAGAGTATCCTGTTGGGCTGTATCACCACCTGGTACGGCAACTGCACTGCCCGCAACCGCAGGGCTCTCCAGAGGGTGGTGCGGTCTGCCCAACGCATCACCGGGGTCCCACTGCCTGCCCTCCAGGACATCTACAGCACCCGATGCCACAGGAAGGCCAAAAAGATCATCAAGGACATCAACCACCCGAGCCACGGCCTGTTCACCCCGCTACCATCCAGAAGGTGAGGTCAGTACAGGTGCATTAAAGCTGGGACCGAGAAACTGAAAAACAGCTTCTACCTCAAGGCCATCACTGTTAAATAGCCATCACTAGCTGGCTACCACCCGGTTACTCAACCCTGCACCTTAGAGGCTGTTGCCCTATATAGACATGAAATCACTGGTCAATTTAATAATGGAACACTAGTCACTTTAATAATGTTTACATACTGTACTGCTTTACTCATTTCATATGTATTGTTGGGTTCTGAGAATATGAAATGTTACTTATTCATGTCACTGATGGAGTGCTAAGGTTGAGGGTCTACACCAGAAGCTAAGGGTTATAGGAGGAAGGTATATAATGGCTGCAACTAAGCTTGGAATGTGTTGAGTGCAGGGAAGCGATTACATGTGGCAGGCATTGATAAGGGGAGATGGGTGGAGATCTTAGATACAAACAATGTCACTGAGGGAGAGAGGGTAATGTATAACGTTTACATTGTGTCAGGATATGTCACTGAGGGAGAGAGGGTAATGTATAATGTTTACATTGTGTCAGGATATGTCACTGAGGGAGAGAGGGTAATGTATAACGTTTCCATTGTGTCAGGATATGTTATTGTTAGCCATCAGGGATCCTCTGGGAGGAGAAGAGACACAGTCTGGTATCAATAACCATGACAGCCTTGAGTTGGGGAGGAGTGAGCACTTTGGGGTAGAGGTCAGGTCAGATGAAGTGAGGAAGAACAGATATCACTAAGGTTCTGTCTAGCAACAGGGATGCATTGGCTGTTCGGTTGTGTAGGAGGAGACACAGCCTAAGAAAAAATAGTTAAATATCAGTGCTTGTGTGACATTTTTTGGGGTCTGAATTACAGCTGTAACGACCCTTTGGGAAGAATTAAACTTGGTTAAGCTTCTCTAGTGTCCGTGAGTTATTTACTCTGAAAAATAAGAACCTAACAGTATATACTGTATTCTATTCCACTGTATTTTAGTGCCACTACGACATTGCTTGTCCTAATATTTATTTATTATTTAATTCCATTCTTTTACTTTTAGATTTGTGTATTGTTGTGAATTATTAGATACTACTGCACTGTTGGAGCTAGGAACACAAGCATTTGTTACACCTGCAATAACATCTGCTAAATATGTGTATGTGACCAATACAACTACATTTGATTTGAGATGGGTAAATAATACTTTTTAATCTTACTGTCGTACCGAAGTATATCATATTTTACATCTGCAATGTATAAGAGTTTTGTTTTGTAATATTTAAATGCCAGATGGTCATGTTATCCTGTTGATACTTTCAGATTGACATGAGGATGTTAGCTTCTTGCTAGCTGAATACCAGTGCTCTCAGAACCACGTTGTGGAGAGATGAGGATCTACTGTTCTATGTGGGGTTAGGGTAGCACGTGGACAGCGTGTAAGTATTCATATTGTAATTGATGACAGAAGGGATTTTAGCTTTTTGTTGATGGACATCTTGTACTCAGACATTTGAAACGTTAGAAAGTCCATTATAACTGTGAACATTGTGGTCTTTGTATTTTCTTGTATTTTTGTTGAAGAAAGCAGAGCCACTACTGTTTCTGCATTTCATTTTGTACTTATTGTACATATTGTTTTTATGTACTTTACTAACAGATTTTTTTCACTTGATGGTGATTTAGACTGAACTTTACTTTATGGTGACTTCACCTTACATTATCCTATTTTAAATGTAAGCTTTGACAAAATTAACAAACCCAAATGAGTTTTGTGTCCTGTGCTGGGTTTACTTTCGCCAGGCTACACTGATGTTGTCATACAAGGGACTCGAGTCACCCTAATGGGAGAGAGTAAAATGAAGTAATACCACAGTCATTGAGTCCATCTCCACACAGACCACTGTAGTTCTCAGTCAACTGACTCCAACACTCCTGTCCAGGAGAGCGGAGACATTCAGGTCCTTCTACTGTACAGGAGTATTTGCCTGCATCCTCACTGGGTCTAGGATCAGGTAGTTATCTTGGGTCTTTGAGTTGGTAAGACGTTGTCCGTTCTTGTACCAGATGTAGGTGGAGTTGTCAGAGTACAGGTGGTGCTACAGGACAGTGTCAGATTCCTCTGCCCCTTTGTCACTCACTCCCTACATCACAAGAGACTTGCTGTGGGGTCGTACTCTGGTTACCTGGTCCTCATGTTCAGAGCTGTGTATGTGTCACTGTTAGGATCAGGCGGACTCTCTGTTGGAGAGAGAGACACACAGAGTCATGGGTCACTGCATACGTGGACTGTGTCTGGAAGTGGGCGTTCTGAAACAAGTGGGAGGCTCAACATCAGTGGGTGTATTGAATCCGAACAGCTAATTTGGCAGATTGGTTGCCACCAAAGACTGTTTAAAACTTCTTATGGCTAGGGGTTCCGCTAGCGGCACCACTCGACAACATTACACTGAAAAGGCAGCGCGCAATTATTATTATTATTTTTTTAATATGTAACTTTCACACATTAACAATTGCAATACACCAAATGAAAGAAACTTCTTGTTAATCTACCCATCGTGTCCGATTTCAAAAAGGCTTTACAGCGAAAGCACAACATATGATTATGTTAGGTCAGAGCCAAGTCACAAAAACACACACAGCCATTTTTCCAGCCAAAGATAGGAGTCACAAAAAGCAGAAATATAGATAAAATTAATCACTAACCTTTGATGATCTTCATCAGATGACACTCATAGGAAATAATGTTACACAATGCATGTATGTATATCCAAAAATCTCAGTTTACATTGGCGCGTTACGTTCAGTAATGTTTTGCTTCCAAAACATCCGGTGATTTTGCAGAGAGCCACATTAATTTCCAGAAATACTCATAATAAACATTGATAAAAGATACAAGTGTTATTCACAGAATTAAAGATAGACTTCTCCTTAATGCAACCGCTGAGTCAGATTTCAAAAACACTTTACGGAAAAAGCACACCTGCAATAATCTGAGTACGGCGCTCAGAGACCAAACCAGCTAAAAGAAATATCCACCATGTTGGAGTCAACATTAGTCAGAAATAGCATTATAAATATTCACTTACCTTTGATGATCTTCATCATAATGCACTCCCATGAATCCCAGTTCCACAATAAATGTTTGATTTGTTCGATAAAGTTCATAATTTATGTCCAAATTCCTCCTTGTTTTTAGCGCGTTCAGCTCAGTAATCCATCTTCATGAGGCTCGAGCACTAGGTCCAGACAAAGTCCAAAAGTTCCGTTACAGTCCGTAGAAACATGTCAAACGATGTATAGAATCAATCTTTAGGATGTTTTTAACATAAATCTTCAATAATGTTCCAACCGGAGAATTCCTTTGTCTGTAGAAAAGCAATGGAACGAGAACTACCTCTCACATGAACGAGCGTCACGAGCTTGTGGCATTCTGCCAGACCACTGACCACGGACTATAACATTGAGTATTGGTACACAGGGCAACAACATATCCTGGTCTCTATTCTCAGGACCAGGACTATAACACTGAGTATTGGGACCCAGGCCAACAACATATCCTGGTCTCTATTCTCAGGACCAGGACTATAACATTGAGTATTGGGACCCAGGCCAACAATATATCCTGGTCTCTTCTACATAAAACAACTAAACATTTTAAAAATACATATAAGAAAAAATATGAATATACAATCAGCAATGTAAAACAAATGAAGAAAACATGAAACCAAATTCCAGATGTGTGTTTGACAATGACATTTACATGCAAGCGTTCGTTCCGCATAACTAATCACCAATAAAAAGTAGAATGGTAAGGTATAAGATATTATCAAGTGTATTTCCAGAGCGAGAAAACCGAAGAGTGTGAGGTATGTGGTTGACATGACCTATAAGTACTGATGGGCAGAGCTGGCTTCCTGCCCCCATGATGCCTCTTCCTAACAACCAACACATCATTCATCTTTCTGGAGCACACTTAAAATACAATAAGAAAAGTGTGAAGATATATCCCTATTAAAATCCTTTAAAATAAATGCAACAACATAATTTGACCACAATAATAGTCCTATGTCTTCTGTACTTCCGTATGTCCCATCAGCTACACTAAAACCTGGTGAAGGGTTTTACAATAAATATGTGGACATCTTTTAAAACCAAACAAATTCTACAAGAGGCCTATGATCCTTATAAAAATAGATTATTATTATTATAGATATAAAATATGTGATAAGCAGACATTGTTGAGCAGATAATGGATGTAATTTATTGATCTTTTGAATACATGAATACACACCTTGTATTGTTGAAACATTCATCTTCATTGTTTACTGGATAACAGGAGTTAATGAAATAAGATACAGTTCTGAACACCTCCACCCCACCACACACACACAGCACTCCCACTCCAGGACGCTTGATACATATGGATGCAGAGCTGCATATTATGCTACACAAGTTACCATGGCAATCAGACTTAGTAAACTGTTAGAGAATGGGAGTTGGATGACTCTTCACAAGATGTTTTCGATTAAACTTTATTTAGGGATCTGGAACCGGTGCCGGAGAGGAGGGAGATGAAAGAAAACATGTTTGAGCTTTCTGGTGTTTTTTCAGTGACCCCGAATGAGCAAAGCTCTTTCCACATAGACAGGAGTAAGGTTTCTCTCCTGTGTGTGTGAGCTGGTGTGTAGTCAGGCTGGAATCTTGAGAAAAACTCTTCTCACACTGATTACAGCTATAAGGCTTCTCTCCTGTGTGTGTGCGTTGGTGTTTAGTCAGGTGTTCTGACGTCCTGAAACTCTTCCCACACTGATCACAGCTATAAGGTTTCTCTCCAGTGTGTGTGAGATGGTGTTTGGTCAGGGTGAAATCTCGAGCAAAACTCTTCCCACACTGATCACAGCTATAAGGTTTCTCTCCTGTGTGTATGCGCTGGTGTGTAGTCAGGTGTCCTAAATTCCTGAAGCTCTTCCCACACTGATCACAGTTATAAGGCTTCTCGCCAGTGTGTATTCGCTGGTGTGTAGTCAGGTATCCTGAACGATTAAAGCTCTTCCCACACTGATCACAGCTATAAGGCTTCTCGCCAGTATGTATGCGCTGGTGTGTAATCAGGGCCCCTGAATGATTGAAGCTCTTCCCACACTGATCACAGCTATAAGGTTTCTCTCCTGTGTGTATGCGCTGGTGTGCAGTCAGGTTTCCTGACCGATTGAAGCTCTTCCCACACTGATCACAGCAATAAGGTCTCTCTCCTGTGTGTATGCGCTGGTGTGCAGTTAAGTCTCCTGATTGATTGAAGCTCTTCCCACACTGATCACAGCTATAAGGCTTCTCTCCTGTGTGTAAGCGTTGGTGTATAGTCAGGTGTCCTGATTGATTGAAGCTTTTCCCACACTGATCACAGCTATAAGGCTTCTCTCCTGTGTGTGTACGTTGGTGTTCGCTCAGGGTTCCTGAATGATTGAAACTCTTCCCACACTGATCACAGCTATAAGGCTTCTCTCCAGTGTGTATGCGCTGGTGTGTAGTCAGGTGTCCTGAATGATTGAAGCTCTTCCCACACTGATCACAGCCATAAGGCCTCTCTCCTGTGTGTATGCGCTGGTGTGTAATTAGGGATCCTGAAAGAATGAAACTCTTCCCACACTGATCACAGCCATAAGGCCTCTCTCCTGTGTGTATGCGCTGGTGTGTAATTAGGGATCCTGAATGATTGAAGCTCTTCCCACACTGATCACAGCTATAAGGCTTCTCTCCTGTGTGTATACGCTGGTGTGTAGTCAGTTGTCCTGAACGATTGAAGCTCTTCCCACACTGATCACAGCTAAAAGGCTTCTCTCCTGTGTGTATACGCTGGTGTGTAGTTAGGTGTCCTGAACGATTGAAGCTCTTCCCACACTGAACACAGCTATAAGGCTTCTCTCCTGTGTGTATGCGCTGGTGTGTAGTCAGTTGTCCTGAACGATTGAAGCTCTTCCCACACTGATCACAGCTATAAGGCTTCTCTCCTGTGTGTATGTTCTGGTGTGCAGTCAGATCTCCTGACATCCTGAAGCCCTTCCCACACCAATCACAGCTATAAGGCTTCTCTCCTGTATGTATGCGTTTGTGTGTAGTCAGGTGTCCTGATTGATTGAAGCTCTTCCCACACTGATCACAGCTATAAGGCTTCTCTCCAGTGTGAATCCGCTGGTGAATTATCAATTCTGTCTGTTTAGCAAAACTCTTCCCACAGTCAAAGCAGCGGTGGCGAGGTTTCTTCCCTATAAGTCTCTGCTGGTGTTTATTGAGACGTTCTGATCTGGAGAACATCTTCTGGAGGGATGTCTTGTCAGCATCATGTTGTTGAGGCTCCCCAGATGATAAGCCCCTCCCACTGAGAGAGCAACGGTTAGGTCTGTCCCCTGTGAAACAAAGATATTGAATAGCATGGACATATGAAATCAGGCTACCTGATGGGACTTTGATAAATGCAGAAAATTGCCTATCAAAATAAACGTGCGACCATGTTATTTATGATTATCATATTTGATTCTGAAATTCAGACACATGAAGTTTGTATGTGAAAACTATTTCTAAGATTCATACTTTCTGTTTTTCACTAACTCACTGCTGTCATGACTTTCCCTCCTGGGTGATGATCAAAGACAGCCCCCCCCCCCTCTCCCACCAGAGAGGAAAAGGGGGGGGGGGGGGTTCTAGGGCTTTAATGACCGGTCGTAAACTTTCTCTCTCGTGCACGGCAGTATCGAGAAGTCAAAAATCCTTTGTGTGTAGAGAGAGAATTTGCCGCCAAAACTGCAACATCCAAAAGTGGATAATGAAACAATATTTCTCACATAAAGAATGTGGGAAATGGTTGGTGGGGATTCAAACAATAATCATGTCAAAACAGTTGTTTTGTGTATAACTAAATACAGTTGAAGTCGGAAGTTTACATACACCTTAGCCAAATACATTTAAACTCAGTTTCACAATTCTTGACATTTAATCCTAGTAAAAATTCCCTGTCTTAGGTCAGTTAGGATCACCACTTTATTTTAAGATTGTGAAATGTCAGAATAATAGTAGAGAATTATTTATTTCAGCTTTTATTTCTTTAATCACTTTCCCAGTGGGTCAGAAGTTTACATACACTCAATTCGTATTTGGTAGCATTGCCTTTAAATTGTTTAACTTGGGTCAAACGTTTTGGGTAGCCTTCCACAAGCTTCCCACAATAAGTTGGGTGAATTTTGGCCCATTCCTCCTGACAGAGCTGGTGTAACTGAGTCAGGTTTGTAGGCCTCCTTGATCACACATGCTTTTTCCCCATTCTGCCCACAAATGTTCAATAGGATTGAGGTCAGGGCTTTGTGACGGCCACTCCAATACCTTGAATTTGTTGTCCTTAAGCCATTTTGCCAAAACTTTGGAAGTATGCTTGGGTCATTGTCCATTTGGAAGACCCATTTGCGACCAAGCTTTAACTTCTTGACTGATGTATTGAGATGTTGCTTCAATATATCTACATAGTTTTCCTTTCTCATGATGCCATCTATTTTGTGAAGTGCACCAGTCCCTCCTGCAGCAAAGCACCCACACAACATGATGCTGCCACCCCCGTGCTTCACGGTGTTCTTCGGCTTGCAAGCCTCCCCCTTTTTCCTCCAAACATAACAAGGGTCATTATGGCCAAACAGTTCTATTTTTGTTTCATTAGACCAGAGGACATTTCTCCAAAAAGTACAATCTTTGTCCCAATGTGCATTTGCAAACCGTAGTCTGGATTTTTTATGCGGTTGTGGAACAGTGGCTTCTTCCTTGCTGAGCGGTATGACGGCTGTGTGGTCCCATGGTGTTTATACTTGAGTACTATTGTTTGTACAGATGAACGTGATACCTTCAGGCGTTTGGAAATTGCTCCCAAGGATGAACCAGACTTGTGGGTCTACAATTTTCTTTCTGAGGTCTTGACGGATTTCTTTTTCCCCCCCGATGATGTCAAGCAAAGAGGCACTGAGTTTGAAAGTAGGCCTTGAAATACATCCACAGGTACACCTCCAATTGACTCAAATTATGTAAATTAGCCTATCAGAAGCTTCTAAAGCCATGACATCATTTTCTGGAATTTTCCAAGCTGTTTAAAGTTAGTCAACTTAGTGTATGTAAACTTGTGATAGATTATTTCACTTATAATTCACTGTCTGTAAACAATTGTTGGAAAAATTACTTGTGTCATGCACAAAGTCGATGTCCTAACAGACTTGCCAAAACTATAGTTTGTTAACGTCGGAACATTCAGTCTGCAGCTGTTTAAGTAATTTAGTCCAGTAAACTCGACCGAGGACCACCGCGTGTGTACCTTTTGAAGGATCCAGTCTAACGAAGACGAGAGGGGAAGAACATTTCCCTCCCACCACCGTGTGGTACTCTGATGTATCCACTCTAACAAACACTTCCAGAACAAAGAAGCCTACAACTACAACTAAGGACACTGTGACCTCTGGTGGACAACCAGAGACTTCAATCGAAATACTCCCCATATAGACGGACCATGTGATTTCAACAGAGAGACGACCAAGACATACAAGTGTAAATATATACATTGCAATTATTTTCGAATGAGCAGTCGTTCATGTGCAAAGTATTCATTCTCATGAGCATAGCTTCCACATGTATGTACCAGCCCACACTCTTGGTCTCTCCCGCTCTCTTTATCTTGCCCCTTCCTTTCATTGTGTGACAAGCCATCATATCGGGTTAGTCAACTAGGGACTTTTCATTGCATGATGTTAGAAATCAATTCAACCTATACTGTGTGTGTTTATGTATTTATATGTGGGTAGTTAGTAAATAAATAAGCCAATTTGTGTATCACTGAATTCAGAATGAGACTGATGAGGTAAGAATTAATAATTGACTGTGATTGATGTAAGAGAAATGTATATCTATAGAGTTTAGTCTGGAGATAGTAACTCGTTAAATAACTTCTCCCGTGGTTCCCCAAGTTACTACTGAGTTAATTGTTACATGATTCATTTAATCACATAATGATTAAACATAGTGAATTGTTTAGATAAAATAGCAGTCAACACATTAATAGTGATGTCACGACACTGCACTCGCGCAAAAGAATGATGCTTGCGCTGCTCGTGCTAGCACATGCACAGATTAAATATAACACTCAGAAAACAGTGTTTTTAAAGGCGTATGCTTACCTCGATTATGACCTTAAGCCAATTAAGATAAACAGAGTAAGATGTTTACATGACTAATGCCATAACTAGTTTAATGTCAAATGATGAGTATGCATTTAAACACACTCATTGTAGGAGCGCTAGTTATTTTGTTGCTTTGACAAAGTCCATTTTGAAGATTATTATCAATGTGATTAGTGACCCTCATTTTAAGGTCAACCCTGTTACATGAACTGAACTCTCGTTTTAATATGGTGAAACATTTTGTTAAAAAAATTGTTTTCAAAATAAGCATTGAATATCTAATAGTCAAATCAGAGTAAAACCAGGTGAGCTGGCGCTACTCTTTTTTATCAATTTACTGCTGTTTTATGGTGGAAAACTGAGCAAGTCAACCCTTTTCCCCATACATAGACATGCTAGAAATGTTTTAACAAGTAAAAAATAAATTGTGAAGATTGCATTCAATTGCCACTCCCTGTTGCACAAAACAAGCTTCCATTCACCATGTCACACGCGTTTTTTTGGTTCCTTTAAAGGACAATTTTACCCATGTAATCTGGTGGTTTTGTTGTTTTCAGTAGTTCCCTGTTACGGTCAACCATGTTACATGCGGACCAAACCAACCCTGTTACATGCTGACGAAACCAGACGCGTGTGTGTATCTGCGCGCGCCATCACGTGCACGTTGATTTTGTTCACCCACACCAGAAGCGATCAGGACACGCAGGTTGAAATATGAAAACAAACTTAACCAATTATATTAATTTGGGGACAGGTCAAAAAGCATTCAACATGTATGGCAATTTAGCTAGCTAGCTTGCTGTTGCTAGCTAATTTGTCCTGGTATATAAACATTGGGTTGTTATTTACCTGAAATGCAACTGACAATTAATCCACATAAAATGGTAAACCGAATTCGTTCTCATCATCTCTCTGTAACAGTATAACTTTAGTCCGTCCCCTCGCCCCAACCCGGGCGCGAACCAGGGACCCTCTGCACACATCAACAACAGTCACCCACGAAGCATCGTTACCCATCGCTCCACAAAAGCCGCGGCCCTTGCAGAGCAAGGGGAACCACTACTTCAGGGTCTCAAGGCGAGTGACGTCACCGTTTGAAAGGCTATTAGCGCGCACCACCGCTAACTAGCTAGCCATTTCACATCGGTTACATCTCCTCCTTCCTTGAGGCTTCTTTTTCTTCTTTGGACTTTATATGGCGGTTGGCAACCAACTTTACAGCATTACTACAACCTCCCGGAGTGTGGACCTAAATTCATCACGCTCCTAAAAAACCAATGAGGAGATGGGAAAGGCCGGACTTGCAGCCCGTTGAGTGTCACAAATGGAACCAATTTCTATTTGACGATCGCTGACTCCCGCGAGCAGTGTGGGTGCAAAGATTGAATAACATTTATGTGCACGCGACGCGAGCAGTGTGGTCAGCATGTTACTTTATTTGGCACATAGGCACTTGGTATAGTAATATTTTAATTCAATGTTTTGAGATGGGGGGGAAAAAAACATTAAGTTGTACATGACAGAATGTTAAAATTAGGTGAAAAATATTTTTGGACCAAGGTACACTTAAAAACCGGTGGAATGACCCAGATATTTTCATCAATATATAATTATTAAATGAATGACTAAAGTTCATAAAGATGGCAGAATTCTGATATGACGTCACTGTTTTAGCACTGTCCACTGAGTTCTGAAACTACGGTGCGCTACATTGTTCAATGTGCCATTAAATCAACACAATCTACTTTTTTGGTTTTTCAAATTGCCAACATCTTGGAGCTAAAATTGGGATCATGTTTACTGTGCTAATGACCATACCAACAGTAAAGGAGAGCAAAGTAGAATACAGTGAACTTAACAAAACAAGGAATTTGTGTTAAGTAATGCGGGCCGCCATCTTTATGCACTATTGTTACAGAAGCAGACTGTAGTCTAATCTACACACCATGGTTCTTACTTAATGATATCAAATCTCCATCTTCCCTTTCTTCTCCTCTCTCAGTTCCACTCTGCCCCGGTGTTTTCCTGCAGTCAACCAGACCCTGCAGTAAAGCAGTACTGGGAGACGTTTGACCTGGGGACTCCGGGAGGGTAGAGGGGAACGGGCTAGCTTTGTCCTGTTGGCGGCAAGAAATATTAAACATAGTTAATCATTAAACTAAATATTTGATTAATTTAGTCTGAACCTCTGATTGATTTGGGTGCATCCCTAGAATAACTCCTTTTTCCTCAAATGTTCAATCCTTCACTACTTCCCACTAATCTAATAGCGTTGGGTTGGTGGAGGCATGGGCTAGTCAGAGTTTCCACCATATTTATCATACCAGTCATTTCCTTTCGAAACAAAGAGGAAGAGGCGTTTTGTTGCTTATTTGATTGAATATACGTTTCATAATGATTAGGTTGTTACGAGTGTACTGATAAAAGAAGGACACATGCCATGCCAGCAACTGAGAAAAAACACTGAAGGTCCAGATCGACACTAGTTACCCCAGCCACAAAGTCATAAACCACGTCCTTTTCAAAAATGTATCTTCCTAAAATGGAATCTTAAACCTGATCTTAACCACATGGCTAACCTTATGCATGACCCTAACCTTAAAATCAAAAAAGCACATTTGTTTCCATGAATTTCTACGATATACATTTTTGACTTTAACTGTGTTAACTGCCTTCCATTTTTTTTTTTAAATATGTATTTTAATGAATTGCCATTACATATTAGAAGGCAATCGCTGGGAATTAATTATTGGGTTTAGTAGGCTAGTTGAGAACAAGTTCTCATTTACAACTGCGACCTGGCCAAGATAAAGCAAAGCAGTTCGACACATACAACAACACAGAGTTACACATGGAATAAACAAACATAGTCAATATTACTGTAAGAAAAAAGGTATATATACACAGTGTGTGCAAATTAGGTGAGATAAGGGAGGTAAAGGCAATAAATAGGCCATGGTGGTGAAGTAATTACAGTATATCAATTAAACACTGGAATGGTAGATGTGCAGAAGATGAATGTGCAAGTAGAGATACTGGGGTGCAAAGGAGCAAGATAAATACAGTATGGGGATGAGGATCATCTAACTTTCAAATCAGTGGAGGTGAATAAGTGTACACTTGTTCAGGAGGAATGAGAGATAATTAAGTAATAGACACAGATTCCTAAACATGATAAAGTAGTAAGTTACTTTGCCGAAGGAAAACAAATCCCAACGAGTTTTACCGTCGTTTTTGTCCATCAATTAAGTCCACAGGAATGTGGTGAATCAAAGATTATGAAAACTAGGCCTAGATATTTTATATAGCACATCTGGCCTATACTGTTAAAAGGAAATCAGACCTACCGTATCCATTGTGGAAACTATTGTTCCTTCAGCGTTTCTTCGTCAGACAACTTGTCTTAGACAGTAGTACAGTAACTTTATTTTATTTTTTTTTTAAATTCAAACACAGAACATGGAAACAATTTATCTTGCTTCGGATCTGAAACCAGTAGTAAACAAAAATGTCAATGACTGTTAAACTTAAAACACAAATATGACATTCCTGCGCCACAATAATATTGTCGCCGAGTTAACTTTAGTGTTTGATTCATATAACCCGTTTCGTCATAAAACAGCGTAGCTAGGTAGCGAAATGTTAGCTAGACTCGGGAGCTCGTGTAATGGACATATGTGCTTCAGGAGCCTGTGGGTTTGATATGATTCCACCATGGGCAACAACAACTGGCTACTAGTTCGTTTTCTGACATATGTTCAACTCGGAGCTAGTTTGTCCAGTGGCTAGTTAGTATTCTGTCTCACACTGGCCGTGCAGTAGCAAAATACACAACTATCTCGATTTAAGAGTTCCTGGTAGAGATATTTAAAGAAAGGATAATATAGGAACCCCATTCGTTAATGAATGGAGGAACGTATATCGCCTCACCCAGAAGACTGTCGAACAATCTCGTTCACGTTGTCATGCTGGGTCACGCGGTTGCTAAACGAATCGTCACTCAATCCCTTCTCATAGTCAGGGTATGAGTCGAGAAACCTGCATGATTTCCTCCACGGTAGATAATGTCACGATTCCAAATCTATGCGATATTACAGAGAACAAGTAAAGTATCTCACATACCGGAAAATATTTGTAACGACGAAATTGTTCCGCTTTTTCTTCTTCAGTGGACTTCATTGGTGGGTGTCATCCAATATTTTTGCATTACCGCCCCCAACTGGACTATAGTATAAATCCATTATACTTTAGGGCCGCCTTGTTTACAGTATGGGTCGCGACCCGGACCTGTTAATGGTGGGTCGCAGCGTGTCAGAGTACATTTATAATTGTTTCATTAATTGCTGGAATTGATTTTGCCAAGTGCATCTGCGCTCTCTGTTCAGTGCGCTTTCTGCTTGATGGGGCGGCAGGGTATCCTAGTGGTTAGAGCGTTGGACTAGTAACTGAAAGATTGCAAGGTCAAATCCCTGAGCTGACAAGGTACAAATCTGTCGTTCTGCGCCTGAACAGGCAGTTAACCCACTGTTCCTAGGCCGTCATTGAAAATAAGAATTTGTTCTTAACTGACTTGCCTAGTTAAATAAAGGTAAAATAAAAAAAACTAAGCAGCGGTCTCTGCTCGGGTTGGCAGCTGCGCAAGTGTGCTTCGAGGTTTACCGGATCTCTTTTTCTGCAGTTTTCTTGAAGATCACTCCGCGACACACACGAGGCAGCGCTGTCGATCAGGCAGCAGATGATGCGCCGTCGATCAGGCAGCAGTTGATGCGCTGTCAGCCACTGACTTGTCTTTTTCTTTTCTTATTTTTTTAATTTTTAAATCAGTATGCACATAAGTGTACAAACAGACAATGATAACATATGCTAGGGGGTACAACAAATGACAGATTATACAAAGACCTTAAAAGATGCGCACATATTGATTGTTTTAACAGCTTTCTTATTAGAAGAATGTATAATGGTCTTAATGTATTGCTCGAATTCCTGATAGAAAACACAGAAGCGTGGTTTTTTTATTAGTGAATTTACATTTATGAATATGAAAATGTTTCATTTGCATAATTGGATTTATAAGGTAAAATAGTTGAGTCCACCATATACATATGAGTTCATAAGGACAGATTTCCTAATATTTTTTATTTATTTATTTCACCTTTTTTTAACCAGGTAGGCAAGTTGAGAACAAGTTCTCATTTACAATTGCGACCTGGCCAAGATAAAGCAAAGCAGTTCGACACATACAACAACACAGAGTTACACATGGAGTAAAACAAACATACAGTCAATAATACAGTAGAAAAATAAGTCTATATACAATGTGAGCAAATGAGGTAAGATAAGGGAGGTAAAGGCAAAAAAAGGCCATGGTGGCGAAGTAAATACAATATAGCAAGTAAAACACTGGAATAGTAGATTTGCAGTGGAAGAATGTGCAAATTAGAAATAGAAATAATGGGGTGCAAAGGAGCAAAATAAATAAATAAATACAGTAGGGGGAGAGGTAGTTGTTTGGGCTAAATTATAGATGGGCTATGTACAGGTGCAGTAATCTGTGAGCTGCTCTGACAGCTGGTGCTTAAAGCTAGTGAGGGAGATAAGTGTTTCCAGTTTCAGAGATTTTTGTAGTTAGTTCCAGTCATTGGCAGCAGAGAACTGGAAGGAGAGGTGGCCAAAGGAGGAATTGGCTTTGGGGGTGACCAGAGAGATATACCTGCTGGAGCGCGTGCTACAGGTGGGTGCTGCTATGGTGACCAGAGAGCTGTGAATAGGGGGGACTTTACCTAGCAGGGTCTTGTAGATGTCCTGGAGCCAGTGGGTTTGGCGACGAGTATAAAGCGAGGGCCAGCCAACGAGAGCGTACAGGTCACAGTGGTGGGTAGTATATGGAGCTTTGGTGACAAAACGGATGGCACTGTGTTAGACTGCATCCAATTTATTGAGTAGGGTATTGGAGGCTATTTGGTAAATGACATCGCTGAAGTCGAGGATCGGTAGGATAGTCAGTTTTACGAGGGTATGTTTGGCAGCATGAGTGAAGGATGCTTTGTTGCGAAATAGGAAGCTAATTCTAGATTTAACTTTGGATTGGAGATGTTTGATGTGAGTCTGGAAGGAGAGTTTACAGTCTAACCAGACACCTAGGTATTTGTAGTTGTCCACATATTCTAAGTCAGAACCATCCAGAGTAGTGATGCTGAACGGGCGGGCAGGTGCAGGTAGCGATCGGTTGAAGAGCATGCATTTAGTTTTACTTGTATTTAAGAGCAGTTGGAGGCCACGGAAGGAGAGTTGTATGGCATTGAAGCTCGTCTGGAGGGTTGTTAACACAGTGTCCAAAGAAGGGCCAGAAGTATACAGAATAGTGTCGTCTGCGTAGAGGTGGATCAGAGACTCACCAGCAGCAAGAGCGACATCATTGATGTATACAGAGAAGAGAGTCGGCCCAAGAATTGAACCCTGTGGCACCCCATAGAGACTGCCCGAGGCCCGGACAACAGGCCCTCCGATTTGACACACTGAACTCTATCAGAGAAGTAGTTGGTGAACCAGGCGAGGCAATCATTTGAGAAACCAAGGCTATTGAGTCTGCCGATGAGGATGTAGTGATTGACAGAGTCGAAAGCCTTGGCCAGGTCAATGAATACGCTTCACAGTATTGTTTCTTATCGATGGAGGTTAAGATATCGTTTAGGACCTTGAGCGTGGCTGAGGTGCGGTGGGATTCGAAATGGTCTGTAATCTGTTTGTTGACTTGGCTTTCGAAGACCTTAGAAAGGCAGGGTAGGATAGATATAGGTCTGTAGCAGTTTGGGTCAAGAGTGTCCCCCCTTTGAAGAGGGGGATGACCGCAGCTGCTTTCCAATCTTTGGGAATCTCAGACGACACGAAAGAGAGTTTGAACAGGCTAGAAAAAGGGGTTGCAAGAATTTCGGCAGATAATTTTAGAAAGAAAGGGTCCAGATTATCCAGCCCGGCTGATTTGTAGGGTCCAGATTTTGCAGCTCTTTCAGAACATCAGCTGACTGGATTTGGGAGAAGGAGAAATAAGGAAGGCTTGGGCGAGTTGCTGTTGGGGGTGCAGTGCTGTTGACCGGGGTAGGGGTAGCCAGGTGGAAAGCATGGCCAGCCGTAGAAAAATGCTTATTGAAATTCTCAATTATAGTGGATTTATCGGTGGTGACAGAGTTTCCTATCCTCAGTGCAGTGGGCAGCTGGGAGGAGGTGCTCTTTTTCTCCAAGAACTTTACAGTGTCCCAGAACTTTTTTGAGTTTGTGTTGCAGGAAGTAAATTTCTGCTTGAACAAGCTAGCCTTGGCTTTTCTAACTGCCTGTGTATATTGGTTTCTAACTTCCCTGAAAAGTTGCATATCACAGGGGCTGTTCGATGCTAATGCAGAACGCCACAGGATGGTTTTGTGTTGGTTAAGGGCAGTCAGGAGGTCTGGAGAAAACCAAGGGCTATTTCTGTTCCTGGTTCTAAATTTCTTGAATGGGGAATGCTTATTTAAGATGGCGAGGAAGGCATTAAAAAAAAATAACCAGGCATCCTCTACTGACGGGATGAGGTCAATATCCTTCCAGGATACCCGGGCCAGGTCGATTAGAAAGGCCTGCTCGCTGAAGTGTTTCAGGGAGCGTTTGACAGTGATGAGTGGAGGTTGTTTGACCGCTGACCCATTACGGATGCAGGCAATGAGGCAGTGATCGCTGAGATCTTGGTTGAAAACAGCAGAGGTGTATTTAGAGGGCAAGTTGGTTAGGATGATATCTATGAGGGTGCACGTGTTTACGGCTTTGGGGTGGTACCTGGTAGGTTCATTGATCATTTGTGTGAGATTGAGGGCATCAAGCTTAGATTGTAGGATGGCTGGGGTGTTAAGCATGTCCCAGTATAGGTCACCTAGCAGCACAAGCTCTGAAGATAGATGGGGGGCAATCAGTTCACATATGGTGCCCAGAGCTCAACTGGGGCAGAGGGTGGTCTATAGCAGGTGGCAACGGTGAGAGACTTGTTTTTAGAGAGGTGGATTTTTAAAAGTAGAAGTTCAAATTGTTTGGGTACAGACCTGGATAGTAGGACAGAACTGCAGTAGATTGCAACACCGCCCCCTTTGGCCGTTCTATTTTATCTGAAAATGTTGTCATTAGGTGTCACGAACATCGTCAGGGAAATGACCGGACCAAGGTGCAGCGTGTTGAGCATACATTTTCTTTTAATGTAATAAATGTCACCAACAAAACAAGAAACAACAAAAACGAACGTGAAGCTGACTAGGGCTATACAGACCACTAACACAGACAACTACCCACAACTAAGGTGGCAAAACAGGCTGCCTAAGTATGATTCCCAATCAGAGACAACGATAGACAGCTGTCCCTGATTGAGAACCATATCCGGCCAAAACATAGAAACAGAAAACATAGAAATAAAGCAACTAGAATGCCCACCCTAGTCACACCCTGTCCTAACCAAAATAGAGAATAAGAGCCTCTCTATGGCCAGGGCGTGACATTAGGAAACTTTACCCTCCAAATATCTATAATATCAAACCTTTCCATAAACTCCCTCAAACTTGTATTCAAATTAGTGGACTGTCCCAGAGGCTATCTATCAATTAAATTATTCAGAGAAATATTAAAATCCCCACCTACAATAAGTAAAGCATTCGGGAACTTGGTTAGCCAATGGAGAATACGCTTTACTAAATATTCAAGTAAGTGATCATTTTCAAGTTTTGAATTGTACCCATAAATGTTGGTAATAATAATGATGATGTTGTTACAATTGATAACCAGACAAAGAAAGTGACCAGAGGGGTCACAGTCGGAGTGCAAAATACTTCCATTGAAATGATTCTTTAGAGTGATAACTCCAGCAGAACGTTCAGAACCATGAGAGAGACATACATCATTACCCCACTGAGATCTCCAGAAGTTGACGTCGGTAGCAACTGAATGAGACTTGAAAAAAAACATAAATCTGTTTTAAGTTGTTTGGCAAATAAAAATAATGCTTTGCGCTTTACATTATTATTTAACCGCCTAGCATTGAGTGACACAATAGACAACGACAAAGTGGAATATAGAACAAAGTACTATGAGCTAAACAACAATCGCAAATCGAAAAAGAATATAAAAACCATATATAGATATATGGTGAGTGAGAATAGTTTAGCAGTACAAAGCTAACTGCCAGAACAAGAAACAACAAAGAGCTTGCTCACTGCCTATACTGCAGGTAAACATATCAGAAATGAGAGAACAAATAAAATAACAAATATCCATTTCTCCAGCAGTCCTGTGCAGTTAGAACGAAGGTTAAATCACCTTAGAGCCGGGAGAGGGATCTGCTCACATCAGAGGTAGCTATCTATGTAGCCTATGTTGACCACCAGGCACAGTCTATGACGGTCCTCAAGGAGGAAGGTTGATTTCGGATCCGTTGATGAAAGCCGCTTTCCCTTCTTTTCGTGCTTTTTCCACAGCTGGCCACAGTTTCTCTCTCCTTTCTCTGTCTGCTTTCGAGAGGTCTTCAGCAAAACGTAGATTGTTGTCGCATAGGAAAGTAACATCTGCTAGCTTAGCCTTCTCCACAAGTAGGATAGCTTGGCAGACTTTGATGGTCTCTTGCCGCACGTTCTCCCCATCTGCTTCGGGAACTCCATACAGTCTCAGATTCCACCGTCTGGAGTAGCTGTCGAGTTCCGCGAGTCTTCTTTGGCACAAGTCCGTCTTTCCCTCCTTCTTTTCGAAACACGCTTTTCGATGTGGGCGACCTTCTTCTTAACATCCTTGATTTCCATGCATGCAAAGTCAACAGTTTTTTTTAAGCCCTCGATTTTCATTGAGTTGTCGCCAACCATTTTCTCTAAGGCATCGCACCTTGCATTGATGAGCCTGGAAAGAGTGGCGATAACATCATTATTGGCAGTGGCATCTGGGCCCAGATAAAACATGCCTTTCTTGGAAGCTGGAGGTTTGCTTGGGGTTATAGGCAAAGAAGGAAAATCCTCGTCTGACACGATAAGTGTCATAGAGTCTGTCAGACCAGTATAGTTGTGGCAGTTGTCAATCAAAGCATTTGCCTCCTGTGTAACGACATTGGATGATGCCTGAGCATTGCTAGCTGAGGAGTTAGCCATAAGATTTCTCTTTCTGTCCGCGCGCTGTGACATTTTGGAAAATCTCATCTTAAATCATCAATAACCTGGTGTTTTTAGCAAGCAAAGTATTAGTTTGGTAGTTCAAAATAATACACTTTTCACTATCTTTCAAAAGTTGGTATGCACAGCTCGGTAGGAAGACTGCGTTCAAGCTGCCATCTTGGAGCCTCCCCCAGCTACTGACTTGTCATTCCCACTCGCCGTCACTCACCGTTGTCATCAAATGGACTCATGCTAGCCACAAGTTCTGACTGAGCTCAATCGTCATGAAACGCATATACAGCGATGAGTTTCTCTCTCTTTCATACAAACTTATAACGAGGAGCGCCCACAATGTGTTTTGTGTGTGGAAGTGCTTAGCAATGGGACTCGCATAATGAACAAATTAATAAAACGACACATCCTGACCAAACATCCACAGCATGACGGTAAACCCAGGGAGTTCTTTCAGAATAGGGCAGAATGCTTCAGGAACTCTCATAGTAGTATATGTGAGTTTCTCTTTCAAACAATCCCCTGGCCTTGTTCACGGCTAATAGCTAACATTCGCCAAAGCAAGCTAGCTACTGATAGTGCAACCCCTAGTAACAGAACAGATGAAGATGAAAAATGATCAAGCCTTCTTTACATCTTACTGTAGAATTTATTGTTGAAAACTAGTCTAGGTTGGAACTGTTGCTGTTAAAATACAATAATAATTGTTATTCTTAACTGGAATAAACTGATTGAAGCAAGATGCTTTTTGAGGCAAACACACTCACAGTTCTGGGTTGCTCATCTACAGTAGGAAGCGGTCTCCTGCCTGACTGAGAAAGCAGTAGATGTTCTGGTCCAGTTTGGCACCAGATACCTATGTGAGTCAGGGTTCTCAACTCTGACACACTTAAAAACATGTACAGAAACAGTTTCAAGGCTGAGCATAACCTCAGTGTTGCACTGTCAAAAACAGAGCCCAGAATAGACATGCTCTCATTAGGACTGTGTGGGGGTTTTCTGGTCTACAGATGTGATCAATCAGTTTATTCCAGTTCAGAATAAAAATTATTTATTGTATCTTAACAGCAACAGTTCCAACCTAGACAGATATGTGTTTTTAATGGAGGAAAATAAATATGAATACATATTTATATGGATATTTAATTTAATTGTTATTTGTTTTTGTCTATATTGCATTTGTATTAGGCATAAGGGCAATGAAATGTAACAATATTTATATATAGTTGCATATTTTCCTGAGCTTGGGTCCCAGGAAAATACAGAATGTCTCAATTGGGTCCCAAGCTGAAAAGTTTAAGAACCCCTGCTTTAGGGACAGGCAGAAATGTATCCAATTACTGTATTTCCCTTAGGAAATGGGGGAGGGTCATGCTCTTTCAGTTTCAGTCAGGGGGAGGGTTTAGTGGTTTTTATTTAGTCCGGGGGAAGGTCATATCATTTATAATGGATTAAATGTCAGTATTTCTCACCATTTTGGAATGTACGTATTGAATTCCCATCTAACTTCTGTGTACAACCCTGCTCTCTCTCTCCCTCAATTTCAATTTTAAGGTGCTTTATTGGCATGGGAAACATATGTTTATATTGCCAAAGCAAGTGAAATAGATAATAAACTAAAGGGAAATAAAAAATATAAAACATGAACAGTAGACATTACACTCACAAAAGTTCAACATGAATGAAGACATTTAAAAAGTCAAATTATGTCTATGTACAGTGTTATGATGTGCAAATAGTTAAAGTAAAAAATAAATAAACATAAATATAGGTTCTATTTACAATGGTGTTTGTTCTTCACTGCTGCTGTGATTGCACACTGTGGTATTTCACCTAATAGATATGTGAGTTTATCAAAATTGTATTTGTTTTCTAATTCTTTGTGGGTCGATTTAATCTGAGGGAAATATGTGTCTCTAAAATGGTCATACATTTGGCAGGAAGTTCAGAAGTGCAGCTCAGTTTCCACCTCATTTTGTGGGCATTGTGCACATAGCCTGTCTTCTCTTGAGAGGCAGGTCTGCCTTCGGCGGCCTTTCTCAATAGCAAGGCTATGCTCACTGAGTCTGTACATAGTCAAAAGATTTCCTTAATTTTGGGTCAGTTACAGAGGTCAGGTATTCTGCCACTGTGTCCTCTCTGTTTAAGCCTTAAACTTTAAGGCCTAATAGCTTCTAGTTTGCTCTCTTTTCTTCTTCTTCATCCCCTGAAGATTTCTCCAGCAGTTCACTTAATCCTGGCTCTTCAACCCCATTATTCCTCAAAACTAATAACAATCGCTCCCTTTCCCTCACATATTTCTGGCAATGCTCACACCTCCCAGTCAGATGTTTCCCCACCAATTTCAATGTACTATTGAGCCTTGTGTGTCTCAGTCTCAGCCTCGTGACTACACTTTCCTCCCTTCTCTCTCGGCCTGAGGACCTGTCTGCCCCCACCTTTTCCTGGATCTTATACAGGTGTCTTCCCTTTCTCTCCTTGTTCCACAACTCTTGCCATTTGTTTTTAACCACTGTTCTTATTGACCCGTTGGCTTCTGCATTACAGATTGACAATTCCATCTCAACATTATGCAGTTACCTGTATGTGCTTGTGATCAAATTTAAACTTCCAGTTATTTTTTGGAAACTATTGATCCTCTTTGGCTAAATTATGCTCTCTGGTGTATTTTGAAAATTTACAGTGGAGCTCCTGTTGTTGCATAAAAAATATATAGAAAAAAAAAAAAAAGAACATACTTTTTATTATATTTTTTGCCTCATGGATTTGGGCCCAGCATCTGACTCACACAATTGCCCAGTAACATGTATTTATTATGCAGTTGATTTGTTTATTTTTTCTTAAACAGTTACCCATCAAGGCATGGTCCCCCAGTTACCCACGTGGACCCCCTACCTCTTCTCCTCCCCCAATCTTACGATTGTCACGTCTACTCCCACTCCCCCTTTCTGACGCTTGACGTCGCCGGTCTACTAACCACCGGTCCTGGCAACCAATCATTACGCACACCAGGCAACCTTCATTACGCACACCTACGCCTCATCATTAGGCACACCTGGACTTAATCACATCACTCATTACTTCTCATTTATTTAGCCCTCTGTTGTCATCAGACCTTAGGTGCTATTGTTTTTTCTCTCATGTTCAGTACTCTTCCCGTGTTTGTGCGTTTGTATTTGTTCAGTATTAAAACTCATCTACTGCACCTGCTTTCTGACTCCTGCTGTATATGTTACGACGATTAGCAGAGCGGCAGCAAGCAGCAGCAGACTGTCTGCAATGAGAGCGGGTTCCTTTGTGCTCCTGTCATTGGCGGTTGCAGTAAAAAACATATATATATATATAGTACCAGTCAAAAGTTTACATACCTACTCATTCAAGGGTTTTTCTTTGTTTTTACATTGTAGAATAGTAGTGAAGACATCAAAACTATGAAATGACACATGGAATCATATAGTAACCAACAAAGTGTTAAACAAATCAAAACATATTTTAAATATGAGAGATCTTTATTTGTTTTGCCGTTTAAACTGAACACAGGAATGTGGAGGATCAAAGATGATAACTAGGGCTAGACATTTTGTACAACACAGCAGGCCTATACTGTTAAAACCAGACTTACCCGATTCATTGTGGAAGCTATTGTTTCTTTGTATGGCATGAAATGTTTCAAGCTACAGTACAGTTTGACTACTTTGTTGTAGTGTTCGGATAATGACTTGGGAGTTGCCGAGAGAAAATTTGATTCTCAAGCCTGCAACTGATGCGCCCCTAGACCAGAGCAATCCAACATCTATTTAAATATCAAAACGTAAGTAAGTTAAAAGAAATAAACATCTCATGTAGCCTAATATTACTTCAGAAAGTTCCCGGATAACATTTTACGTTATCTATAAAAGTCGAGTAAATTCAAGAAAACGTTCAACAACACCCACCTTCGATTAAGAATCCTGTTGTCTGCTATCTTCTACCTGACAGCCACTTGGAACACATGCGCAAAGAGGGAGTATCTCAACAGGCCTCTCTCTCGTGAGGGAGTGTCTGGGAATTACTGGTCCTGGTCTTTCGCTGCCGCTATAATGGCAGCTGCTGTACACTACCAGCACAGATAGGACATAGAACTGTTTATGCAAGTCTTTGTAATGGGTGCATCGAACCTAATTCACAAGTAATTCTCCTGTCAAAATAAACATTAGTCCAGTGGTGGAAAAAGTGCCCAATGTGTCATACTTCAGTAAAAGTAAAGATACCATCATAGAATATGACTCAAGTCAAAGTTACACAGTAAAATTCCACTTGAGTGAAAGTATTTGGTTTAAAATATACTTAAGTATCAAAACTAAATGTAATTGTTCAAATATAAGTACAAATAATTCAAATGTCCTCATACAATTTTACAATTGGCTCATTCATTCCCCTCCTCTCCCCTGTAACTATTCCCCAGGTCGTTGCTGCAAATGAGAACGTGTTCTCAGTCAACTTACCTGGTAAAATAACGGTAAAATAAATAAAAAATACAAAGCAAACCAGACAGCACAATTTTATGTTTTTTTCAATTTACAGATAGCCAGGGGCACACTCCAACACTCAGACATAATTTACAAACAAATGTGTTTAGGTAGTCTGCCAGATCAGAGGCAGTAAGGATGACCAGGGATGTTCTCTGTTTAGGTAGTCTGCCAGATCAGAGGAAGTAGGGAGGACCAGGGATGTTCTCTTGATAAGTGTGTGAATTTAACCATTTTCAATCCTGCTAAGCATTCAAAATGTAATGAGTACTTCTAGGTGTCAGGGAAAATGGAGTAAAAAGTACATAATTTTCTTCAGGAATGAAGTGAAAGTAAAAGTTGTCAAATATATAAATAGTAAAGTACAGACACACAAAAAAACCTACTTAAGTAGTACTTTAAAGTGTTCAACTGTTCAGAGGAATTAGGCATTCATGGTTTAATTGCTGCAACAAAAAAAACACTCCTAAAGGACTTGCTTGGGCCAAGAAACACGAGCAATGGACATTAGACGGGTGGAAATCTGTCCTTTGGTCTGATGAGTCCACATTTGAGATTTTTGGTTCCAACCTCTGTGTCTTTGTGAGACACAGAGTTGGTGAACGGATGATCTCCCCATGTGTAGTTCCCAGCATGAAGAATGGAGGTGGTGGTGTGGGAGGGCTTTGTGGTGACATTGTCGGTATTTTATTTAGAATTCAAGGTACACTTAACCAGCATGGCTACCACAGCATTCTGCAGCGATACGCCAGCCCAGCTGGTTTGCGCTTAGTGGGACTATCATTTCTTTTTCAACAGGACAATGACCTAAAACACACCTCCAGGCTGTATCAGGACTATTTGACCAATAACAAGAGTGATGGAGTGCTGCATCAAAATGAAGTGATGGCACCGGAGGGGATGGCTGCCGTCTTACCGGCTCTTAACCAACCATGCTATTTTGTTTGTTTTTTCGCGTTGTTCCTCACTTGTTTTGTACATAATGTTGCTGCTACCGTCTCTTATGACCGAAAAGAGCTTCTGGACATCAGAACTGCGATTACTCACCTCAGATAAGACAAAGAGTTTTTCTTCAATGAGTTGGACGGGAGGGATATACTACCCGACCATTCCCAGATTCCTGTCATTCGCTGGAGAAAAAAACTGAGATTTTGCGGAGAAAGATCAGGGTGCCTTGTGAGGATCAGGCGACAAGTGGCTAATCTGCCTTTGCCTTCCGTCCTGCTAGCTAACGTTCAAATCGCTGGAAAATAAATGGGACGAACTGAAAGCACATATATCCTACCAATGGGACATTTACTTTAATGGCTTATGTTTCACCGAGTCGTGGCTGAACAACAACATTAAGAACATACAGCTAGAATATTGCCTCAGATATATGTCACTCTTACAAGAACTTGTGAATTCAATTAGGCTTTAATACAAAGTAGCAAATGCCGTGCTGGTCCACGAAACAGCCGATTTCCCTGAGCACTGGCTCTGCTTTTATACACATATGACTACATCCCTTATGTTACGAATCCCTTTTGGCCCAGCAGTCTAGGGGGATGGTATCGAAAACCGTAACATAACTCATGCAAATTATAGCAGTGAAAAAGTAACAGTGAGAACAAAAACCACAGACAACTAAATTACCGTCAAAAACTCAGGGTTTATTTGCAAACACACAGTAAACAGGGGGCACGAAAAGGGGCTGAGCTGGACCTAAGGAAAGAAACAAATATCCAAAAATACCCCTAAACTAGCCTACTTCAACAACAGCTAACTAACTAACCAAAAACACAGAGGGTGGTCCGCCCAGTTCTATTTAGACAAAGTTTACCTACGGGTAGTGTATGCCCATGGGCAACTTGTCTTAGTACCCCCTTCCCCACCATGAACAAATAGTCAAACACCAAAACAAAACTCACAGCATAACGGACAAAGTGACATGTAGCTGCTGAACCCAAACAAGAGATCTACAGACAGATGGTATTGAGAGAGAGATTGCCCTCCAGAGAAAACAACTGACAGGGTTTTTAAACCAAGGGAAAGGGGTTGTGATTGGGTAAGGGAAAAGGAGCAGGTGTCTTCTGATTAGCGACTGATTGGTGACTGATTGGGGAATGATGATTGTCACCTGTGAGGGGAGAAGGAGAGAAAAGAAATACACACACAGGAAACCTGTATCCGTAACACCATATGTAAATGAAGTTACTCCCCTTAGTCCTTCTGCCACCATTACCTTTTAGTCTGAGTTCTTTGCTTGTTCACGCCCAATAATGCCCATATCTGCTTCCGGATAGATTATAATGGTGGCAGGACCCCTTCATACAAAAATAATACATACATTGCATGCTCATGTTTCACCTGTTGGTCATTCTGCTACCATTCTCCTTCCTGTGTCCTTCTGACAATAGTATGTCCAGCTGTCATAAATGTACTTATGGCCTTGGTTAATGTACTCTTTGGCATGTTACCCTTTTCAGAAATAGCAAATCATCTTGTCATCTTCTCTTCCTATGGCCAATGTAATTTTTGTCCTTGCTACTTCAGCATAGCAACTACACCTATTTATATTACATTAGCTCCCACAAAGGCACCTCAGCAAACAAGAAGCCACTGCTCCAAAACCGCCATAAAAAAAGCCAGACTGCGGTTTGCAACTGCACATTGGGACAAAGATTGTACAATTTGGAGAAATGTCCTCTGGTCTGATGAAACAAAAATGGAACTGTTTGGCCATAATGACCATCATTATCTTTGGAGGAAAAAGGTGGAGGCTTGCAAGCCCGAAGAACACCATCCCAACCGTGAAGCACGGGGGTGGCAACATCATGTTTTGGGGGTGCTTTGCTGCAGGAGGGACCGGTGCACTTCACAAAATAGATGGCATCGTGAGGAAGGGAAATTATGTGGATATATTGAAGCAACATCTGAAGACATTAGTCAGGAAGTTAAAGTTTGGTCGCAAATGGGTCTTCCAAATGGACAATGACCCCAAGCATACTTCCAAAGTTCTGGCAAAATGGCTTAAGGACAAAAAAGTCAAGGTATTGGAGTGGCCATCACAAAGCCCCGACCTCAATCCTATAAAAAAATGTATGGGCAGAACTGAAAAAGTGTATGCAAGCAAGGAGGCCTACAAACCTGACTCAGTTACACCAGCTGTCAGGAGGAATGAGCCAAAATTCACCCAACTTATTGTGGGAAGCGTGTGTAAGGCTACCCAAAACGTTTGACCAAAGTTAAACAATTTAAAGGCAATGCTACCAAATACTAATTGAGTGTATGTAAACTTCTGACCCACTGGGTATGTGATGAAACAAATAAAAGCTGAAATAAATAAATCTTTACTATTATTCTGACATTTCACAATCTTAAAATAAAGTGGTGATCCTAACTGACCTAAAACAGGGAATTATTACTGGGATTAAATGTCAGGAATTGTGAAAAACTGAGTTTAAATGTATTTGGCTAAGGTGTATGTATGCATCTGTTGGTCACAGATACCTTTAAAAAACGGTAGTCAGTATCTGGTGTGATCACCATTTGCCTCATGCCGTGCGACATAAGATAAAGGATTTAATGTATTTCTGTATTGAATACATGTGTCGTGGAAATTACTACCAAGGACTCAGTCAAACTTAAATGAATCATTCTTTACTTTCAGCAAGCTGGAGAGCTTGCAACAAACTTAATGCACCATAGTACACATCGGTCGGGAGCTCTTTCGGGGCAGTCCCGTATGTTCTCTTATATTCTGCTTACACAGACAAGTTATATTTGCATGATTTACATTATTCATCATTAACGTTTGGTTCCTGCGTGTAACTTATAGAACATATTCTGGGCATTCTGCCAAAAGGTCTGAGGGGATCATGACTGTCTCCCCTTCACATCTCTACCCAGCGCCTACAGGAACCAATGATGTATGAGACAAGATGTACAATTCAAGGCTCTCTCTTCAGACAACATTTCCCCCACACATGAATATACCCTTACTATTGGTGAAACATTTTATTGTACATTATTTAATGGAAAATATGAGTTAATAAAATAAGATACAGCTCTGAACACCTCCTCCCCACCACACACAGCACTCCCACTCCAAGACGATTGATACATATGGATCCAGAGCTGCATATTATGCTACACAGGTTACCATGGTAATCAGACTTAAACTGTTAGAGAATGGGAGACGTAACTGTTAGTGGAATTTTGTAACTATGTGTCCGTTAACCAATTCAATTAAAACACTCTGTCCGTTTCTAATGATTTGTAAGGTTCTTATTTGCATAAAATGGACAGAGACCAGCCACCAAGAATAATCAATAGCGTTTATTCTCGAGAGCTCTGCCCATAATCACATGTACATTAGTTTATATATCACACATTGCGTCATCACGTCCTAAATGTCCCTCCTCCTCTCTGACAATGATAAAGCTGCTTTAAAAGTCCACTCCAACACATACATATTGCTTATCATACGCTACCACATGTTACTCAATCTACTGCAAGCCCAACTGTTTCTCCCTCCATGGGTGGGGAGACTTTCTTCCTGTTATCAGTTTCACAGTGGTCACAAGTTGTCTGTCACAATTTGTCTGCTAACACTTCCTCTTTGCCTATGTAGAAACATTCTTTATCAGACAAGGTAGAATTATGTTAGTTACAATCCTGCATTAAATGTATACATTATTTAGTCATTATTCATAAAAATCCTATAACAATAACTCTTTACAATATGTTTTCTATTGAAATGTCATTTAGGTATCTGGAACCGGTGCCGGAGAGAAACGAGATGAAAGAAAACATGTTTGTGCTTTCTGGTGTTTTTTCAGTGACCCTGAATGAGCAAAGCTCTTTCCACATAGACAGGAATAAGGTTTCTCTCCTGTGTGTGTGAGCTGGTGTGTAGTCAGGGTTCCTGATCGACTGAAACTCTTCCCACACTGATCACAGTTGTAATGCTTCTCTCCTGTGTGTATTCGTTGGTGTACAGTCAGGGATCCTGAACGATTGAAGCTCTTCCCACACTGATCACAGCTATAAGGCTTCTCTCCTGTGTGTATGCGCTGGTGTGTAATCATGGATCCCGAGTAACTGAAACTCTTCCCACACTGATCACAGCTATAAGGCTTCTCTCCTGTGTGTATGCGTTGGTGTACAGTCAGGGATCCTGAGTCACTGAAACTCTTCCCACACTGATCACAGTTGTAAGGCTTCTCTCCTGTGTGTATTCGTTGGTGTACAGTCAGGGATCCTGAACGATTGAAGCTCTTCCCACACTGATCACAGCTATAAGGCTTCTCTCCTGTGTGTATGCGCTGGTGTGTAATCATGGATCCCGAGTAACTGAAACTCTTCCCACACTGATCACAGCTATAAGGCTTCTCTCCTGTGTGTATGAGTTGGTGTTTGGTCAGGGATCCTGAGTGACTGAAACTCTTCCCACACTGATCACAGCTATAAGGCTTCTCTCCTGTGTGTATGCGCTGGTGTGTAATCATGGATCCCGAGTAACTGAAACTCTTCCCACACTGATAACAGCTATAAGGCTTCTCTCCTGTGTGTATGCGTTGGTGTTTAGTCAGGTATCCTGACTGATTGAAGTTCTTCCCACACTGATCACAGCTATAAGGCTTCTCTCCTGTGTGTATGCGTTGATGTTTGCTCAGGGTTCCTGATCGACTGAAGCTCTTCCCACAATGATCACAGCTATAAGGCTTCTCTCCTGTGTGTATGCATTGGTGTCTAATCAGGGCTCCTGATTGATTGAAGCTCTTCCTACACTGATCACAGCTATAAGGCCTCTCTCCTGTGTGTATGCGTTGGTGTCTAGTCAGGGCTCCTGAGTGATTGAAGCTCTCCCCACACTGATCACAGCTATAAGGCTTCTCTCCTGTGTGTATGCGCTGGTGTATAATCATGGATCCCAAGAAACTGAAACTCTTCCCACACTCATCACAGCTATAAGGCTTCTCTCCTGTGTGTATGCGCTGGTGTGTAATCATGGATCCAAAGAAACTGAAACTCTTCCCACACTGATCACAGCTATAAGGCTTCTCTCCTGTGTGTATGCGCTGGTGTACAGTCAGATTTCCTGAATGATTGAAGCTCTTCCCACACTGATCACAGCTATAAGGCTTCTCTCCTGTGTGTATGCGTTGGTGTGCAATCAGGGATCCTGACTGATTGAAGCTCTTCCCACACTGATCACAGCTATAAGGCTTCTCTCCTGTGTGTATGCGTTGGTGTGCAATCAGGGATCCTGACTGATTGAAGCTCTTCCCACACTGATCACAGCTATAAGGCTTCTCTCCTGTGTGTTTGTGTTTAGTCTGGGCTCCTGACCGATTTAAGTATTTCCCACAATCAAAGCAGGTATAAGGTCCATCCCCTGAATGAATTCTCAGATGAGATTTTAAGGTTTTAGATACATGCTCTAGAGTGTGAATTTGCTCATGAATTGTCAAGTCTTGTTTTGCAAAACTCTTCCCACAGTCAGAGCAGCAGTGGTGAGGTTTCTTCCCTATACGTCTCTGCTGGTGTTTCTTGAGGTGTTCTGGTCTGGAGAGACTCTTCTCTTTCATGTCAGCATCATGATGTTGTTGAGGCTCCCCAGATAATAAGCCCCTCCCACTGAGAGAGCAACAGTTAGGGATGTCCCCTGTGAAACAAAGACATTGAATAGTTTAGGTTTTGCAAATATGGGTCCATAAACAGATGGTCCTTCCATGAAATTAAGGCCTTTTGCGTCCCTTTCATATTTTTCCAGTAGAAATTGTACATCAGTATTACATTTTAAATCTGTTATTAAATAATATTAATGAACACTTGCTAAAGTGACAAAATTGTGAATTGTGACAAGTCCCTCTGTCAACCCTGTGTAACTTCTAGAAAGATTTTTACCCAACGAATTCAATAATTTATCCAAGTTTAACCATCATTGAGTACAGTTACAAGCGCAGAATAAAACTAATATTGTGAAATCAATTAGCATAAGAGTTTGATTTAAACATTGACATGCTTTGAAAGAACAATTTCCCTAATAAACCTGTTTACATGAACACCTACCTGACGGGACTTTGAAAAACGCTGAAAATTGGCAATCAAAATAAACGTTCTACCACCTCGACTATGTTTTTTAAAGCAGTATAACGTTTGTATGTGAAACTATTTCTAAGCTGCATACTTTCAGTTTTTCCTGAACTCACTGGACTCGGTCAAAAGAAGTTAGCTGGCGCTGCTTGTGTTAGAACATGCAGATTAAATACACCTCTATAACTCTGATTAAAGTGTTTACATGTCCTAATCATTCTAAAGATTGATCAGAAAACCAGGTGTTTTTAAAGGCGTATGCTTCCTTCTGTTATGACCTTACACCAATTAAGATCAGCAGAGTAAGGTGTTTACATGACTAATGCCAAACTCAGCCTACTGCCATAATCAGTTTAATAGGAAATTATTAGTGTGCATGTAAAGCACTAGTTATTTGGTTACTTTGACAGTCATTTCTGAACATTATTTATTTCATGTAATTAGTGATTCATTTACATCTGTCCCTCATTAAGGTCAACCCATGTTTAATATGGTGAAACTGTTCCTTACATTTTTTGGGCAAAAGAAACATTGAACGTCAACTCATAGAGTAAAAGCAGGTTTCCTAGTTCTAGTCTTATCGATTCTCTGGTGTTTTTTGTAGAAAACTGAGCAAGTGAACCATTTTACCCAGAAATTGATATGGTAGAATAATGTTTTTGTGGAGCTAGCATTCAATTTTCACTCCCCGTGGAACAAAACTAGCTTCCATTATGTCATCCTGAGACAATTGGTGGCTGATTTAAAGGACTATTTCATTGTATTGTAAACTAGTGGTTTTGTTGTTTTCAGTAATCCCCTGTTACTTTATTTAGCACTTACTACAGTATGTACTTTCATATAACCTCTTGAGATGGGAAAACATGTTTTTATTAAATCGAACATGCGCTCTTCATAAAAGAAATTTAAAATTAGGTGAATTCAAATTTTTTTTGGGGGGGACCAAGTTACACTTCTAAAAATTGGGTGGAACTACCAAATATTTTAATCAATATAATTAACCAATTAATTGTTAAAGAAGCAGAGTAATCCACACACCATGGTTTTTACTTAATGAAATCATATCTCCATGTTCCTCTTCTCCTCTCTCAGTTCCACTCTGCCCCGGTGTTTTCCTGCAGTCGACCAGAACCAGCAGTAAAGTACGGAGAGGCGGTTGACCTGGGGACTCCTGGAGGGTGGAGGGGGACGGGCTAGCTTTGTCCTGTTGGCCACAAGAAGTTTACAGTTGATCATTAAACCAAATATTGTATTAAGTCAGTCTAAACCTCTGATTTAGGTGCATCCCTCGAACATCTCCTTCCACCTGAAATGTTCAATCGTACACTACAACCCACAAATCTAAGAGCATTGGATTGGTGGGCATGGGCTAGTTTCCACCATATTTCTTATACCAGTCATTTAAAATCAAACAACACGGAAGAGGAGAAGCAAGAGGGTCAAATGGGGGGGTCACTAGTTACCACAAACAAAGCCATAAACCACACCCATTTCTACAACTTATCTTTTTAAATGTGATTTTAACCCTAACCTTAAAAACACTAACGTTATGCCTAACCCTAAATAAATAAAAGTACGTTATAGATGTTCGACATTGTGGCAACTAGTGAAAACACGCATATCTGCCCTCTCATTGGCTATAATGGTCCCATTTTTCCCTTCCTCGGCCCTAAACCGTCAGCCCTTGAATTGTGTTTTACATCCGAGTGTACCTTAAAAATGTCCCTTAACCAAGCGAGGGAGAGTGATGATCGGCGGCAACGTCCTTGGTGGAAATCTTGAAGATTAACTTAAAAACAACCAACCTAAAGCTATCAATGTACCTAGTAAGCCAACGTATCTAGCTAGTGTCGTGGAATTATTGGTCCAATAATGTGGGAAGCTTGTGGAAGGCTACCCGAAACGTTTGACAAAAGTTAAACAATTTAAAGGCAATGATTCCAAATAATAGAGTGTTGGGAATGTGGGAATGTGATGAAAGAAATAAAAGCTGAAATAAACAATTTTCTACTATTATTTTGACATTTCACATTCTTAAAATAAAGTGATCATAATTGACCTAAGACAGGGAATTTTTACTTGGATTAAATGTCAGGAATTGTGAAAAACTGAGTTTATATGTATTTGGCTAAGGTGTATGTAAACTTGACTTCAACTGTACCTTCCTAATACAGGTACATGTCTAGTGGTTCCTATCAATGATTAACTAATGAGCATGTCCAATAGCCTTCACAAGACCAGGCTAATGTAACTATCAATGATTAACTAATGTGCATGTGTAACAGTTTAACTTTACGTCCGTCCCCTCGCCCCGACCCGGGCGCGAACCAGGGACCCTCTGCACACATCAACAACAGTCACCCAAGTCTCAGAGCAAGTGACGTCACCGATTGAAAGGCTATTAGCGCGTACCACCGCTAACTAGCTAGCCATTTCACATCCGTCACACATGTCCAATAGCCTTCACAAGACCAGGCATGACCCCGAATGGTTAAGCCTGTATTGACTCAGCTTGCACATACACATTGGTTCTGCTTACACATATACTAATGGTTAACCCTATATCGATTCTGCTTACTACTACTAAGAAAACAGTATAGGTACTGGAAAATCCCCAACACTAGCACTCCTGTCAGCTAGCTAGCTACAGTTACCCATAGCTGGCTAGCTAGTTTTATAGTTTGGTCATTTATTCCAATACATTTCAGAATTGCACTCCTCACTACAAAACTAAGCCAATTTGCCAACACTAATATATATATTTAAATTGCAAACTAGCTTCATATTTTTACTGAGATACCGAAAATGCTGGTTGTTGATTAAATTTGACACTTAGCGGCCACCAGAGTTTGACATGTGACTACAGTTTGCAATGACTTGTGGGTCAAATCAACCCCGCAAGTGACCAAAGTTGTTCACTCGCTCCTTCAAGCTAAATCGAGGGCCAACGTTAGGGAATTAGACCTCCCTAAAATGGCAATCAAACTGCATCCGGTTTCGACAGGGATACCCCCGAGGGAAAAACAACGCGTTTGGACTGCAGCCATTTCTTTTCTTTGTTAGAACGGCCACTTGAATATCTGGTTAAATAATGGCTAATATGTAAGAAATTAGTGAAGGAATGTGAACACTTAGGGAGGAAGGATAGAATTAGGTTAAAGTCACAGATTCCTAAACATGATTGTATGAACTGCTTAATTTTGCTGGACCCCAGGAAGAGTAGCTGCTGCGTTGGCAGCTAATGGGGATCCATAATAAATACTGTAATGAAACAAGCTGGGAGCAGGTCTCGAACCCTCGACCTTCTAGCCCGAAGTCCAGCGCGCTATCGAATCTCGCAAAAGAATGCTCGAGCGGCAGAGTCGACATCCGCGCTTATAAACCCAGGGTCGTTACAATACAACTGATATAGTTGTAGGCTACTTTTTAAAATTTAACTAGTTAAGTCCGATATAGAAAAAAAATCTTATTTAGAATCACGGCATATGAACAGTGGATTAACTGACTTGTTCAGGGACAGAACAACAGATGTTTACATTGTCAGCTCGGGGATTCGGTTACTGGCCCAACGCTCTAACCACTAGGCTACCTGCCGCCCCAAACAGAACACAGCAATGTGGAGGTTCAAAGATGATGAAAACTAAGCCTAGACATTTTATACAACACAGCGGGCATATAATGTTAAAACCAGACTTACCCGATCCATTGTGGAAGCTACTGTTTCTTTGTATGATATGAACTGTTCGCCGCTTGCTGTCCGCATCAACAATTTGTTGTTTTCTTGTTCTTCTTTAAGGTTTAATGGCAGACTACACCTATTGCCGCCACCTACTGTACGGCGGGTGAACAACAAATACAAATATCCATCCAAATTATTTACATCGTAGGTAAAGAATTCATGCAGTACATCTCTCCATAATTGTGTCAAATCTTCATGAATTTGTTCCATTATAAATCAGATTCTTTACATGAATACCATTAAAAAAAGATGCAACACTGTTTCTGGGTGGTGATTACAATTGGTTCAATTTTAATGTATCTATTTTTTTAACTTCATGTAGTGGTTGGCAGGGTAATATGAATGAATAATTTTATTAAAAACTTCCTTAATTGTGTTAGTAAGTACGTATGTGTGAGACAACATATATTATCAATAAAACGATTTCAATAAGGCATGACATTAGGTATATAGATAGATACAAAATCCTGTTGATACAAGGCAAGTATCGCTATGTTGTTGAATGGACCAAAACAAAAACAAATCTTTACTACTATTGAGTCAACAGCGGTAATCTAAGGTAGGTTCTGAGGGTCTTAACATGTTCCTGAATATTAAAGCAACACCTGAGGGAATGGAGACTAAAACAATTGTAAATTCTTTAGGCGTTGTAGGGATCTTGTAAAGTGATAAGAATGAGTCATAATAAGACCCTCTGCATTTACAAGTTGTCTCACCAATAGGATATTATTTCTGAACCAATATTCTAAAAACAAAGATTTATTGTTACACAATATGTGCTGATTATTCCAGATATAATATACGTGTGGAGAGAAATTATGCTTCTAAATGAAGGACCATGACTCGAAAACCTGACAATGAAAAGAAGAGTTTCACTGGAACTTTGTCAATAGCAAACCAACATGAAGTTAAGGCCACCAAAAGTAGAAAAGACATGATGGGGAATGCAGTTCCACATAGAAGTGGGTCTTCTTAGTAAGTGCTTTATCAAATTGATCTTAAAAGTATTATTTAAGGGAGGAATGTCCAGAAATTCAGCCCACCATACTCATAAGTGTTCAATGCAACAGTTTCCTAATGTGACGGTGACGGTTTCTCCACAGAAAGTTAAAAAGCATCTGGTCTGTAGAAAGGGTTTTACATGGAACCCTAAAAAGTTCTACCTGGAACCAAAGAGGTTCTACCTGAAACTCAAAAGGGTTCACCTATGGGGACAGCTGAAGAACCCTTTAAGGTTCTAGATAGCACCTTTATTTCTAAGAGTGTAGTGCTGCTACGCCCACTCTTCTACAACACTTCAACCGTCCAAATAAATTATGTCATGGAGCATCACCATGGCGATGATGATTTGTGAGACGTCATTGGGTCGACAATCCCCAATAGTGACTTAATGACATTTGGAGTTCCTGACATCATTTGTTTGGCTTCTAACTGTTAGAGAGGATGGCTGCATCTGAAATGTCACCTGACAGTATATAAGGAATAGGATGCCAGTTCAGACACAGACTATGTGTAGGTCTATTCTATTCTGGTGGATGGATGGTGTAATAGACTGCTCCAATTGGCGTAGCGGTCGAAGGCACTGCATCTCAGTGCAAGAGTCGTCACTGTCATCCCTGGTTTGAATCCTTGCTGCATCACATCCGGCCGTGATTGGGAGTCTCATTGGGCGGCATACAATTGGCCCAGCGCCGTTCAGGTTTGGCCGGTGTAGGCCGCCATTGTAAATAAGAATTTGTTCTTAACTGACTTGCCGTGTTAAATAAAGGTAAAACATATATCATTTTTTTTTAAATGAACATGGTAATCTGCCTAGATACAATTATCACTTACCTGATTGGTTATGTTACCCTTTCTATGAGCTTAAAATATAAACACCAACTTGAAAGGTACTGTTCACTTGAATGTTAATCATGTCAGCACGGTGTAACAGCCATTTACAGCATTTTTTGTTCATTTTTCTTCCTCTTCCCCAGTCCACTTAAACTTTTCTTATTTATTTCCCATTAGCTTCACCCGAGTACCCCCTAGTGGCTGGAAAACAACTGTATTAAGCCTCTTACAGTTAATCCTGTGACCTCTGAACTTTGATACGTTGATAGAACGTGCTGCCTCAAACATGCCCCTACTACCATGTTTTGGATTAGTAAAATTTCCCAAATGAGCTCCTCTCTCCTGTCCAGTTGTTATTATTAGTTGTTCTATAGGTGATAAAACCTAAAATACTACAAATGGATTCAAAAGAACAAACGCGTGGATTGTAAATGGAGCAGCCATCCACTGTCAGGAAGAACATACAGAACTTCTGCAGAAGATATTAGCCCAGAGAACAGTAGCGATGGAAAATGGCTACTATGCAAGGCGGACAAGTGGACGAGTACAAAGAATCGTGGGAGGATTTTGAATGCCATCTTGAGATTTTGGAGCTATGGATGTTTGCAAATGACATTAAAGACGACAAGAATGTCAGTGTGTTTCTTTCTGTGATCGGTGCAGAGACATATGGACTATTAATAAATCCTCTTGAGAATACAGGGGGTGCTGTTTCAACTTCGACATTTTGCGTCTCCAAATTAAACTGCCTCGTACTCAATTCTTGCTCGTACAATATGCATATTATTATTACTATTGGATAGAAGACAAATTCTAGTTTCTAAAACCGTTGAAATTATGTCTGTGGGTGGACCAGAACTCAATCTACAGCGAAAATCCTGACATGACTTGCGAAGCTCTGAAACCTAAGCTCTGATCTGGGTTCAGTTTTAAAGCCTGTGTATATGCTATGGCTGGAAATGAACTGCACCCGCCTTCCCCTGGATGTCAGTAACCAATGAGAAGTGGAATGGGCTCTCTCCGTTCTTCTCAGAGTTTATAAAAGGGGATGGAGTGACGTGACCATTCCTTTCGACCGCGCGCCAGGACGCAGGAGGGACATCGGATTTGCATGCTCAAAAGCACTAGTTATCGAACAAAGATATATCCGTCTGTGATTTAATTCGTTATAGGTGTTAGAAACATCATAACGAAGTTATTTGAAACCGATTTATATCAGTTTATGCGAGTATATTGCTAATTTTCTGAATTTTCTTATTATTGAGTTTGAGGAAATGGACATGTGTGTGCGACAGAGCTACTGTTATCAGCTCATTCTAAAGGTGAAGGGGACGTTTTACAACAAAGCAACCATTCTTTTGGAGAAAGGACACTTTGCCCAAGATACTGATGGAAGCTCGACCAAAAGTAAGAACTATTTATGATGTTATTTCGTATTTATGTGGAAAAATGTAATCGTGTTTGATCAGCATGTTTGCAGGCACTGGTCTGGCTGCAACGCATAATATATGTCTAGTAACGTTAATTTTAAAAATCCACGACAGCGATTGCATTAAGAACTAATTTATCTTTCAATTGGTGTCCAACTTATATTTTTTAGTCAAGTTTATGAATAGTTTTTTTATTATAATAGGCGCTAATCCAAGATGGCGCCGGCTGGAATGCATGCAATGTTTTGACAGATTACATCGATTTATGCTGCTAAATATGCACATTTTCGAACAAAAGCTATATGCATTGTGTAATATGATGTTACAGGACTGTCATCTGAAGAATTCTGAGAAGGTTAGTGAACAAATTAATATATTTTGGTGGCGATAACGATATCGCCCCTTTTGCATGGATTCAATGCTGGGGTGATGTTAGCTCATGTGGTATGCTAATATAACGATTTATTGTGTTTTCGCTGTAAAACACTTAGAAAATCTGAAATATTGTCTGGATTCACAAGATGTTGGGCTTTCATTTGCTGTAGGCTGTGTATTTTTCAGAAATGTTTTAAGATGAGTAATTATTTATTTGACGTTGGTCTCTGTAATTATTCTGGCAGCTTCGGCACTATTTCAGATTGTAGCTGCAATGTAGAACTGTGATTTATACCTGAAAAATGCACATTTTTCTAAAAAAACCTATGCTATACCATAAATATGTTATCAGACTGTCATCTTATGAAGTTGTTTCTTGGTTAGTGGCTATATATATCTTTATTTAGTCGAATTAGTGATAGCTTCTGATGGAGTAAAAAAATGGTGGTGTAAGAAAAGTGGTGTCTTTTGCTAACGTGGTTAGCTAATAGATTTACATATTGTGTCTTCCCTGTAAAACATTTTAAAAATCAGAAATGATGGCTGGATTCACAAGATCTGTATCTTTCATCTGGTGTCTTGGACTTGTGATTTAATGATATTTAGATGCTTGTATTTACTTGCGACGCTATGCTAGGCCATGCTAGTCAGCTTTTTTACTGTGGGGGGTGCTCCCGGATCCGGGATGAGTACCAAGTAAAAGCTAAAAGAGACTGATCACACCTGATACACCAAGTACTTTGCAGTACTTGGTGTATGGCCAGGCACGACTCCATGGCCAGGCACGACTCTAACACCATCATTAAGTTTGCAGACGACAACAGTGGTATTCCTGATCACCGACAACGACGAGACAGCCTGTAGGGAGGAGGTCAGAGACCTGACCGGGTGGTGCCAGAATAACCACCTATCCCTCAACGTAACCAAGACTAAGGAGATGATTGTGGACTACAGGAAAAGAAGGACCGAGCACGCCTCCATTCTCATCGACGGGGCTGTAGTGGAGCAGGTTGAGAGCTTCAAGTTCCTTGGTGTCCACATCACCAACAAACTAGAATGGTCCAAACACACCAAGACAGTCGTGAAGAGGGCACGACAAAGCCTATTCAGAGGAAGGCCCTAAAAATTGACAAAGACCCCAGGCACTCCGGTCTCAGACTGTTCTCTCTACTACCGCATGGCAAGTGGTACCGGAGTGCCAAGTCTAGGACAAAAAGGCTTCTCAACAGTTTTTACCCCCAAGCCATAAGACTCCTGAACAGGTAATCAAATGGCTACCCGGACTACATACTACCTCAATTGGCCCGACCAACCAGTGCTCCCGCACATTGGCTAACCGGGCTATCTGAATTGTGTCCTGGCATCCACCACCCGCCTATCCCTCTTTTTACGCTACTGCTACTCTCTGTTCATCATATATGCATAGTCACTTTAACCATATCTACATGTACATACTACCTAAATCAGCCTGACTAACCGGTGTATATAGCATCGCTACTGTTATTTTTCACTGTCTTTTTACTGTTGTTCTAATTTCTTTACTTACCTATTGTTCACCTAATACCTTTTTGCACTATTAGTTAGAGTCTGTAAGTAAGCATTTCACTGTAGGGTTGTAAAGAACCTGTTGTATTCGGCACACGTGACAAATACACTTTGATTTGATTTGGAGTATGAGGAACTGAAGCTAGTGTTGCTAACTCACTCCAAACCAAAACCTCTGGTGATTGCGGAGCAATTTAATTTGAAAAAACGTAAGGAGAGTATGTGTCTGATTATGCGTTAGCTTTGCGATAGCTGTCAGCTAATTGTGTTTTTGGTCCATATCTAGGAAAGGCATTGAGAGATCAGTTTGTAAGTGGACTGTGCTCTGAAGCTTTGCAGCACAAGATGCTAGCAGAGAAGGATCTAACATTCAGAAAGGCATATGAGATGGCATAATCAATGGAGTTAGCTTCCAAGAAAAGTAAATGCAGTGAATAAAAATGCTAAAACATTTCCCAGGAGAGGAAAAGGACAGTTCAAGGGCAGGAATGACAATGGAGAGAAACAGTATAAAAATAATGACACAAGGCAAGAGAATTCTGGTCAGCAACTGTCGGGTTAGGTTCCTTGTTCCTTGTCAATCATTGGCTTATTGGTGAAATCAGCAGTCAGATAAATGTATTCTTTAAGTGAACCAATCGAACCTTTATTAATGCAATTGAAGACAGATGTTAACAATGGGAACTCAGCATGTGTGTCTGAGTAAGTTCTGCAACCAATCAAAGGGTGCAGCTGATTATATACCTGTGATCACTCCCTGGTGGTGTGATCACCTACATCAATGTATATGTGCAGCAATAAGCTGAGGTTACCTGATAAGGTAACCTAGTACAGTAGCTTCTCGGAATTCTAAGTATCATTAGAATTTTCCACTGTCAGACGAGATCAAAGTGTCAAAACCAGACATTGTTTACATCTCAGCTCTGTACGTTGTTCCGGTCTGACTCAAGCCTAGCCTGCAGGCACATTCTTTCAACAGCGAGAGCATAACCACAAAGACTAATATAGATGCTTGTGCAACGTATAGTGTCAGAGTTTTAGACACACAGCAACAGTATCTATTATAAGGCCTGCAGCAGAACATATGAATATTAAGGTCCCCTTAATCACTAATGGGGAGGGTCTCGGAGACCCTTCCCCTACACAACCATGCTACAGGTGCAGAGGAAAACATTCTGCTCATGGTTGAAGATTCAAAAATAAGAAATGCATGTCTGTTCTAAAGTTGGACACATTGCCTCTGCATGTAGGAACCGCAGAGCAGGACAGAAACAGTATGTTGATGCTGCTGAGAGCAATGCAAGAGTAAGGAGGATGATTCAAATCAAATCAAATTGTATTTGTCACGTGCTGAAAACCACAGGTGTAGTAAAACTTACAGTGAAATGCTGAATACAACAGGTGTAGTAAAACTTACAGTGAAATGCTGAATACAACAGGTGTAGTAAACCTTACAGTGAAATACTGAATACAACAGGTGTAGTAAACCTTACAGTGAAATACTGAATACAACAGGTGTAGTAAACCTTACAGTGAAATACTGAATGCAACAGGTGTAGTAAACCTTACAGTGAAATACTGAATACAACAGGTGTAGTAAACCTTACAGTGAAATACTGACTTACAAGCCCTTAACCAACAGTGAAGTTGTAAGAAAAATGAATGTTAAGTAAAAAAAATAGAACAAATAATGAAGGAGTAGCAGTAAAATAACATTAGTGAGGCTATATACAGGGGGTACCGGTACAGAGAATCAATGTGCAGGGGCACCGGTTGGTTGAGGTAATTGAGGTAATATGTAAATGTAGGTAGAGTTAAAGTGACTATGCATAGATAGTAAACAGAGTAGCAGCAGCGTAAAGGGGGTCAATAGTCTGGGTAGCCATTTGATTAGCTGTTCAGGAGTCTTATGGCTTGAGGGTAGAAGCTGTTAAAAAGCCTTTTGGACCTAGACATGGCGCTCCGGTACCGCTTGCCGTGCGGTAGCAGAGAGAACAGTCTAAGACTAGTGTAGCTGGAGTCTTTGACCATTTTTAGGGCCTTCCTCTGACACCGCCTGGTATAGAGGTCCTGGATGGCAGGAAGCTTGGACCCAGTGATGTACTGGACTGTACGCACTACCCTCTGTAGTGCCTTGCGGTCGGAGGCCGATGGTGCAGCTATAGAACATTTTGAGGTTCAGAGGACCCATGCCGAATCTTTTCAGTCTCCTGAGGGGGAATAAGATTCAAAGTTGTTTGAATTGTATACAGTTTACACTACTTCCAATGGGAAAAAGGGCGTTACAATGAATGTGACATTGGATGTAAAGGATTTGGACATGCAGTTAGACACAGAGGCCGCTGTCTCTCTGGTCTCGGAACTGTGTTACCATGATGCTCTGACTCACCTGCCGTTAATTAAAGAAAACGCAGTGAGAAAATTCCTTTGCTGGGTGAGACGATTCCTTTGCGAGGTGAGAACTTTCCTTTGCGAGGTGAGAACATTCCTTTACGAGGTGATAATCGACAGCCATTCAAAGTGGTTGGAAGTTTTTCACATAACTTCAATGACGTCAACGAACTTCATCGAAAACCTGCTGTTTGCAGCCTATGGATTGTGATAAATTGTCTCTGATAATGGACCCCAGCTGGTCTCTTCTGATTTCTAACAATTCCTAAAAAACAATGGAATCAAGCAGACCCTTCCTGCTTACCATCCTGCCTCGAATGGTGCAGCAGAAAGGTCAGTCCAGATAGTAAAGCGAGCTCTGAAAAAAAACATTTGAGGACAATAGACAATCTACTGTCTTTCTCAAGCATCGCTGAGCCAATGTTCCGCAGTACCCCCCCCCCCCCCCCCCCCCCACACAGAGTCACATGTCGGACCCCTGCTGAGCTCTTCCTGCCTGAAGCGCTAGATCAGAACACTCTTCAACCTACTCTGACCTGACTTAGCTAAAACAGTGGAAGAAAAACATGCCAAACAAAAGAAACACCATGACCATGGTAGACTACACCTTTGAGTTTTCCAGGAGGAAGAACAAGTGTGACAGGGAAAGAGAAATGGATTCAGACGACAGTAATCTGGAGACTGGGACCTGTGATTTACCTCATTCAGGACGGAAAGAGAAAACATTTAAATCATTGTGTAGATTTATTGTTTGGCCTCATTAAATAAAGCTGATTATATTGTGTTATTTAATACATGGAGCGTACTAAGTGAAATCAAGCACGGGCACATATTTTTGTTTAAAAAGGGATGATTTAACCCAGAATCATTCTCATGATAAATGATATTGATTTAAAAAAACATTTTACTAAAAATCAAAACAATTACAATGTTAATTGCATGATGTGTATGAAGGGCCCGATTCAGACTTGAGATATGTAGATGTAACATGGACTTAAGTCAATAAAATGTGGACATTAGGCAATATTTTGGGACTTAAGTCGATGTTAAGTCCTTTACTATAGGGTGTATAGTCTTGTGCATTAATGAAGTTACAGAAATTATTTCCCAGTTTGTTGTGCCATGACCCATGACACCCTACAACATTATGGGCAGAATTTTCCTCTCGCTAAAACACACGCAAAGAGCTAAAACAAAACCTGCACAATGACGAGTTGGTACATTATCTTGCTCCCATTCAGATATACAAAGCAAAGCTTTAAGCCATAGCTCAGTCTCAAGCCATGAGCCTGCGACCCATGTAGAAATTGTCCAAGACCTATATTATATATAATATATATATTATATCAAACCCTATAGTAGACTCTATAGTATACTATATTAAACGCTACAGTATACCCTATAGTACATGCTATGGAGGTTGGCTTAAAACTTCTTATGGCTGCATCCTGCTACCGGGATCGATATGACAGCAGCCAGAGAAAGTGCCGGGCGCCAAATTCAAACAACAGAAATCTCATAATTAAAATTCCTCAAACATACATGTGTCTTATATAATTTTAAAGGTATTCTTGTTGTTAATCCCACCAAAGTGTCCGATTTCAAATATGCTTTTCAGCGAAAGCACTACAAACGATTATGTTAGGTCACCATCAAACCACAATAAGCACAGCCATTTTTCCAGCGAAAGATAGCAGTCAGAAAAAGCAGAAATAGAGATAAAATGAATCACTAACCTTTGATTATCTTCATCAGATGACACTCATATGACTTCATGTTACACAATACATGCATGTTTTGTTTGATAAAGTTCATATTTATAACAAAAAATCTGAGTTTACACTGGCGCGTTACATTCACTAGTTCCAAAAACATCAAATGATTTTGCATAGCCACATCGTTTCAACAGAAATTCTCATCATAAATGTAGATGATAATACAAGTTATACACACGGAATTATAGATATACCTCTCAATGCAACCGCTGTCAGATTTTAAAAAAACTTTACGGAAAAAGCAAATCATGCAATAATCTGAAACGGAGCTCAGAACAATAGCCAAATTAGCCGCCATGTTGGGGTCAACAGAAACCAGAAAATACATGATAAATGTTTCCTTACCTTTGATGAACTTCATCAGAATGCAGTCCTATGAATCCCAGGTCCACAATAAATGCTTGATTTGTTCGATAATGTCCGTTATTTATGTCCAATTAGCTACTTTGGTTAGCGCTTTTGGTAAACAATTCCAAAGTCACAAAGCGCCTCCACTATAACGTGACGAAATGTCCAAAAGTTCCGTAACAGTCAGTAGAAACATGTCAAACGATGAACTGAATCAATCTTTAGAATGTTGTTAACATACATCTTGAATAACGTTCCAACCGGAGAATTAGATTGACTTCAGAAGAGCGGTGGAACAGACGTCCTCCTCATGTGAAGATGCATGGTGAATGCGTGATCAGCTCGTGGCAGTGATTACTCATTCCTGTCTCCTTCGGCCCCCCTTCACATTAGTCATCAGACAAAGTTCTGTTGACTGTCGACATCTAGTGGAAGCCGTAGGAAGTGAAAACTCATCCATATCTCGCTGTAATTTCATTGAGAGCTTGGTTGAAAATCTGCCACCTCAGAAAAAATTCAAACAGGAAGTGGAACTTCTCAGGTTTTTGCCTGCCATATGAGTTCTGTTATACTCACAGACATAATTCAAACAGTTTTAGAAACTTCAGAGTGTTTTCTATCCAATATGAATAATAATATGCATATATTAGCAACTGGGACTGGGGAGCAGGCCGTTTAATATGGGCACCTCTGTGCACCTTTCATCCAAGCTACTCAATACTGCCCCTGCAGCCATAAGAAGTTAATTAAGTGTTATTACCTTAAAAATTCAAGTGCAGTATGCCTGTCCATAATGCAACTTTGCTTGAAACTTCTTGTGTTCAGAGTGCATCCAAAATGGCACTTATTCCTTACATAGTGCACTAGAGGGAACAAGGTACCATTTGGAACATTTCTACATCTGGTGAAATGTCTAATTGTTCTGTTGTAGTATCACAGAACAATGACAAAGATATTTCACCGGATGTAGAAATGTGAAGCATCCGCTTGGCGTTTCCAAATATGGTAGTGAGAGGAAGCCCATCCTGAATTCAGGTCTTGTTGTGTTCAGGTCTGTTGATTGTGGTCTTTTTGGTTCTGGGTTTGTTGACTGTGGTATATAGCACAGAGGGGTCCTCCCAAGCTTCTTGTGCCGGAGGTCTGATATTTATTTATTTTTGTTGAACCTTTATTTAACTAGGCAAGTCAGTTAAGAACAAATTCTTATTTACAATGACGGCCTACCCCGGACGACGCTGGGCCAAATGTGCGCCGCTCTATGGGACTCCCAATGACGGCCGGATGTGATACAGCCTGGATGAAAGGAGATGCAACATGTCATCAATCTTCACTTCTGGGGTCTCATTTTAAGTCATCATGTAGATGTTAATACATTTAAACCAAACAACTGCTGGTCTGCATAACATAGAAGTGTTGTATGCATTCCTAACTGTCAAGCACACGTACCATCTAATTAAAAGATTATCTGAGATGTAATGATTGACTCGTCATCCTCTTTCTTGGGTTGGTGCAGTTGGACGGGAGTACAGAGGCACTTCCTGGTTATTAAGAGAGGTGGACATTGGTGTAGTGAACGTCACCCTGCTCGTCTGGGCCATGGCCATGCCTGAGACGTTGTCATAAACTGGACTGAGTCTCCCTGGAGGAGAAAAGACAGATCAATATACCTTGGGACTATTCATTGGTTCCACTGTGCCAGGCAAGATTAATCAAGCACTGATAAAAAAAGTTTGAGGTACATTTTGACCTCAACTCACCTGTCCATTCCCTGCTGTGACCCATGTCAGATTTGGAGGCTTTCTTCATGTTTTTTTACACAAATGAATGAATCAGTCATTGAATAACAATCACGTTGATAAATCAAACTGATAAAGTGAAAGATAAGTCTTTAGAAAGATGCTCACCTGAACCACATGAAGCCAGAGAGACAGAGGATGAGAACCACAACTACATTTCCTATAGCAGCATTCTTCTGTATGGTCCATCAGCTGCACTAAAACCTGGTAAAGGGTTTTACAATAAATATGTCTAGATCTTTTTGGAGCATACTTATTCCAGAAGAGACCTCTGGTCCAAATAAAAAACAACATATAAAAGAAGTGAGAAGCAGATAATGGATTAGACACCTTCTATTGTTGAAACATTATTCTACATTATTTAATGGATAATATGAGTTATTTAAATAAGATACAGCTCTGAACACCCCACTCCACCACACACACACAGCACTCCTACACCAATATGCTTGATACTTATGGATCCAGAGCTGCATATTATGCTACACAGGTTACCATGGTAATCAGACTTAGTTAACTGATAGAGAATGGGAGTTGGATGACTCTTCACAAGATGTTTTCTATTAAACTTTATTTAGGGATCTGGAACCGGTGCCGGAGATGAAAGATGACATGTTTGTGGTTTCTGGTGTTGTTTCAGTGACCCTGAATGAGCAACGCTCTTTCCACATAGACAGGAGTAAGGTTTCTCTCCAGTCTGTATTCGCTGGTGCATTGTCAGGTTGAAATCTAGAGCAAAACTCTTTCCACACTGATCACAGCTATAAGATTTCTCTCCTGTGTGTATTCGTTGGTGTATAGTCAGGTCTCCTGAATGACTGAAGCTCTTCCCACACTGATCACAGCTATAAGGCTTCTCTCCTGTGTGTATGCGTTGGTGTGTAGTCAGGTGGTCTGATTTCCTGAAGCGCTTCCCACACTGATCACAGCTATAAGACTTTTCTCGAGTGTGTATGCATTGGTGTGTAGTCTGGGCTCCTAATTGATTGAAGTGTTTCCCACAATCAAAGCAGGGTTAAGGGCTCTCCCCTGTATGAATTCTCTGATGAGATTTTAAGGTTTTAGATGCAGCGAAACTCTTCCCACACTGAGAGCAGTGGTACGGTTTCACACCGGTGTGAATCCACTGGTGAAATTTAAATTCCTTCTGTTTAGCAAAACTCTTCCCACAGTCAGAGCAGCAGTGGTGAGGTTTCTTCCCTATACCTCTATGCTGGTGATTCTTGAGGTGTTCTGATCTGGAGATACTCTTCTCTTTCATGTCAGCATCATGATGATGTTGAGGCTCCCCAGATGATAAGCCCCTCTGTTACGCACGCCTCTATAAGAGGGAACGCAACTCCCTGCTACAACTCAACTCTCTGAAGTGCAAGAGGTATGGACTGTAGGTGCGAGTAAGGATGACACAAAAGCAGAATTTACCGTTTACTAGGATTTATTTCCTACACGGTAATATGGGGAAAAGGGGCTGGACGGAACCAAAGCAAAGAAAGTAAATATCAAAGCTCCCCCTCTCCTATCTAACCTGCCTACCCACTTAACTTACCTAACTTGCACCACCTGGTGCCCTAACCAAAATACAGGGGGTGGTCCGCCCAGGTCTTACCTAGTGTGCCTAGACAGTAAATATACTACGGGTATATGTATGCCCGCGGGCCTCTTGCCTAAGCACTCCCAAAGTGCCTTCTCCTTCCCCCCTGGGAACAAATGAAACAGAATAATTATTAACAATTTCACAAACACTCAGAAACACAGGACATAGCAAAGCTGCTACCAACAACAACTAACACAGTACATAACACTTTCTGATACACAACCAACACTATATCACAATCTAATTCTCCAGCAAGGATCTCAGCCTGCCTATCATCTCTCTCTCTCTCTCTAATGATCTCTCCAAAATGTTCAATTCTATCTCTGATCTCTTCTCCTTCTCTCTCTAATGATCTCTCCAAAACATTCAATCTCCCTCTAATCTCTCCTCTTTTCTCTCTCTTCTGAACAGAACACTGGCTTTTATATCTTCAGGTGGCAATGGTGATTAGAGTCAGCTGCTTCTTGACGAGGGGGCGGGGCCAGCTCTCCAATCATCAATTAGCTGCTTGGGGAGTTTTCAGGAATCTATCTCCTGAAACACACTCAAACACTCAAATACAAAAGCTACAACACAGAAACTGGGGAACGTAACACCCTCCTACTGAGAGAGCAACGATTAGGGATGTTCCCTGTGAAACAAAGACATTGAATAGTTAGGTTTTGCAAATATGTGTAACGATTGTTCTCCTCCTCGTCTGAGGAGGAGCATGGATCGGACCAAAACGCAGCGTGTTGTGAAGACATAATTACTTTATTTAAACAAGACGAACACGAAGCACACTTGATAGATTACAAAACAATAAACGACGTAGACCGACCTGAACATGAAAACTTACAAAAAACACGAAGAACGCACGAACAGGAACAGACTAGACAAACGAAACAGTCCCGTGTGGTACATACACTGACACGGAAGACAATCACCCACAAACAAAGTGAGAACAGCCTACCTTAATATGGTTCTCAATCAGAGGAAATGTAAAACACCTGCCCCTGATTGAGAACCATATCAGGCAAATACAATTAACCCAACATAGAAACACATAACATAGAATGCCCACCCAGCTCACGTCCTGACCACTTAAACACATACTAAACAAAGGAAATAAGGTCAGGAACGTGACAGTACCTTCCCCCCCCCCCTCAAGATGCGGACTCCGGCCGTAAAACCTGAACCTATAGGGGAGGGTTTGGGTGGGCATCTGTCCACGGTGGCGGCTCTGGCTCTGGACGTTGTCCCCACCCCACCATAGTCAATCCCCGCTTCCGTAGCTTCCTCCCAATGGCCACCCTCCAAATTAACCCACCTGGATTAAGGGGCAGCTCCGGACTGAGGGGCAGCACCGGACTGAGGGGCAGCTCCGGACTGAGGGGCAGCACCGGACTGAGGGGCAGCTCCGGACTGAGGGGCAGCTCCGGACTGAGGGGCAGCTCCGGACTGGCTGACGGCTCTGGCTGCTCATGGCTGGCTGACGGCTCTGGCTGCTCATGGCTGGCTGACGGCTCTGGCGGCTCATGGCTGGCGGACGGCTCTGGCGGCTCATGGCTGGCGGACGGCTCTGGCGGCTCATGGCTGGCGGACGGCTCTGGCGGCTCATGGCTGGCGGACGGCTCTGGCGGCTCATGGCTGGCGGACGGCTCTGGCGGCTCCCGTCTGGCGGACGGCTCTAGCGGCCCCCGTCTGGCGGACGGCTCTAGCGGCCCCCGTCTGGCGGACGGCTCTAGCGGCCCCCGTCTGGCGGACGGCTCTAGCGGCTCCCGTCTGGCGGACGGCTCTAGCGGCTCCCGTCTGGCGGACGGCTCTAGCGGCTCCCGACTGACGGACGGCTCTAGCGGCTCCCGACTGGCGGACGGCTCTAGCGGCCCCCGTCTGGCGGACGGCTCTAGCGGCCCCCGTCTGGCGGACGGCTCTAGCGGCCCCCGTCTGGCGGACGGCTCTAGCGGCCCCTGTCTGGCGGACGGCTCTAGCGGCTCCTGTCTGGCGGACGGCTCTAGCGGCTCCTGTCTGGCGGACGGCTCTGAAGGCTCAGGACAGACGGGCGGCTCTGAAGGCTCAGGACAGACGGGCGGCTCTGAAGGCTCAGGACAGACGGGCGGCTCTGAAGGCTCAGGACAGACGGGCGGCTCTGAAGGATCAGGACAGACGGGCGGCTCTGAAGGCTCAGGACAGGCGGGCGGCTTTGAAGGCTCAGGACAGACGGGCGGCTTTGAAGGCTCAGGACAGACGGGCGGCTTTGAAGGCTCAGGACAGACGGGCAGCGCAGGCGGCGCTTGGCAGACGGACAGCTCAGACGGCGTTGGGCAGACGGGCAGTTCAGGCGCCGCTGGGCAGATGGCAGACTCTGGCCGGCTGAGGCACACTGTAGGCCTGGTGCGTGGTGCCGGAACTGGAGGTACCGGGCTAAGGACACGCACCTTAAGGCTAGTGCGGGGAGCAGAAACAGGACGCACAGGAGGCTTGGTGCGTGGTGCCGGAACTGGTGGTACCGGGCTGGAGACACGCACCATAAGGCTAGTGCGTGGAGGAGGAACAGGGCTCTGGAGACGCACAGGAGGCTTGGTGCGTGGTGCCGGAACTGGTGGTACCGGGCTGGAGACACGCACCATAAGGCTAGTGCGTGGAGGAGGAACAGGGCTCTGGAGACGCACAGGAGGCTTGGTGCGTGGTGCCGGAACTGGTGGTACCGGGCTGGAGACACGCACCATAAGGCTAGTGCGTGGAGGAGGAACAGGGCTCTGGAGACGCACAGGAGGCTTGGTGCGTGGTGCCGGAACTGGTGGTACCGGGCTGGAGACACGCACCATAGGGCTAGTGCGTGGAGGAGGAACAGGGCTCTGGAGACGCACAGGAAGCCTGGTGCGTGGTGTTGGCACTGGTGGTACTGGGCTGGGGCGGGGAGGTGGCGCCAGATATACCGGACAGTGCAGGCGTACTGGCTCCCTTGAGCACCGCGTCTGCCCAACCTTACCTGGTTGTATGCTCCCCGTAGCCCGACCAGTGCGGGGAGGTGGAATAACCCGCACTGGGCTGTGTTGGCGAACCGGGGACACCATGCGTAAGGCTGGTGCCATGTATGACGGCCCGAGGAGACGCACCGGAGACCAGACGCGTTGAGCCGGCTTCATGGCACCTGGCTCAATGCCCAATCTAGCCCGACCAGTGCTGGGAGGTGGAATAACCCACACCGGGCTATGCACACGTACAGGAGACACCGTGCGCTCTACCGCATAACATGGTGTCTGCCCGTACTCTCGCTTCCCACGGTAAGATCGGGAAGTTGGCACAGGTCTCCTACCTGACTTCGCCACACTACCCTTTATCCCCCCCCCCCAAGAAATTTTTGGGCTTGACTTACAGGCTTCCTACCGCGTCGTCGTGCTGCCTCCATTCGCCGGTATCCCTCCTCACACTGCGCCAGAGAATCCCAGGCGGGCTCCGGCCTTCTCCCCGGGTCGATCGCCCACCTGTCGATCTCCTCCCACGTAGTGTAGTCCAGATTTTGCTCCTGCTTCCGTGTTTCCTCCTCATACCGCCGCCTCTCGGCTTTAGCTGCCTCCAGCTCTTCACGAGGGCGGCGATATTCTCCAGGTTGTGCCCATGGTCCTTTACCGTCCAGTATTTCCTCCCATGTCCAGAAATCCTGCGATCGCTGCTGCTGCTTTCTCCCACGCTGCTTGATCCTTGGTTGGTGGGTGATTCTGTAACGATCGTCTAAGTCGTCCTCCTCATCGGATGAGGAGAGGCGAGAAGGATCGGACCAATATGCGGCGTTGGTTGAAGACATAATGAATTTATTTAAACAAGACAAACACGAAGCACACTTGATAGATTACAAAACAATAAACGACGTAGACCGACCTGAACATGAGAACTTACAAAAACACGAAGAACGCACGAACAGGAACAGACTAGACAAACGAAACAGTCCCGTGTGGTACATACACTGACACGGAAGACAATCACCCACAAACAAACAGTGAGAACAGCCTACCTTAATATGGTTCTCAATCAGAGGAAACGTAAAACACCTGCCCCTGATTGAGAACCATATCAGGCAAATACAATTAAAACTTCTACTTGCTACGCATCCCGGATCCGGGAGCACCCCCCACAGTAAAAAAGCTGACTAGCATAGCCTAGCATAGCGTCAGAAGTAAATACTAGCATCTAAATATCATTAAATCACAAGTCCAAGACACCAGATGAAAGATACACATCTTGTGAATCCAGCCATCATTTCTGATTTTTAAAATGTTTTACAGGGAAGACACAATATGTAAATCTATTAGCTAACCACGTTAGCAAAAGACACCACTTTTTTTACTCCACCAGTTTTTTACTCCATCAATAGCTATCACAAATTCGACCAAATAAAGATATATATAGCCACTAACCAAGAAACAACTTCATAAGATGACAGTCTGATAACATATTTATTGTATAGCATATGTTTTTTTAGAAAAATGTGCATATTTCAGGTATAAATCACAGTTCTACATTGCAGCTGCAATCTGAAATAGTGCCGAAGCTGCCAGAATAATTACAGACACCAACGTCAAATACCTAATTACTCATCTTAAAACCTTTCTGAAAAATACACAGCGTACAGCAAATGAAAGCCCAACATCTTGTGAATCCAGCCAATATGTCAGATTTTTTAAGTGTTTTACAGCGAAAACACAATATAGCATTATATGAGCTTACCACAATAGCCAGAATCACAACCGCATTTACCAGCAGTAAATGTTAGCGATCGTAACAACCCAGCAAAAGATATATAATTTTACTAACCGTGATATACTTCATCAGATGACAGTCCTGTAACATCATATTACACAATGCATATAGGTTTTGTTCGAAAATGTGCATATTTAGCAGCACAAATCATGGTTATGCAATGTAATCAGTAAAAACATTTAATGCATCCTGGCCGGCGCCATCTTGGAAAGGCACCTAATCTAATCAATAAGTAATCGTAAACTTGACTAAAAAATACAGGTTGGACAGCAATTGAAAGATGCATTAGTTATTAATGCAACCGCTGTGTTAGATTTTTAAAATTAACGTTACTAGACATACAGTGTGCGTTACAGCCAGACCAGTGCTGCAATTAATGGCGGACAAATACTTTTACATTTTTCCACAGAACAACGAATTAACATCATAAATAGTTCTTACTATTAGTTGAGCTTCCATCAGAATCTTGGGCAAGGTGTCCTTTGTCCAAAAGAATCGTTGCTTGGTTGTAAAACGTCCTCTTCAACTTCGGAATTAGCAGCTAACAATAGCTATGTGGCACAGACATGCCCAAATCCTCAAAACGCAATACTAAGGAAATTCCGAAAATAGCAATATACTCGCATAAACTGATATAACTCGGTTTAAAATAACTTCGTTATGATGTTTCTAACACCTATATCGAATTAAATCACAGACGGATATATCTAAGGCCGATAACGAGAGCTTTTGAGCATGCCATCCTGATGTCCTCCTTTGCGTCTTGACGAGCGTCGAAAAGAGCGGACCTTCCATGCCATGGCCTTTTATAAGGTCTGAGAGCTACGTAGAAACTCCATTCCACTTCTCATTGGTTACTGACATCCAGGGGAAGGCACGTGCAGTTCATGTCGACCCATAGGATACATACAGAGCTTTAAACTGATCTGAGAACAGAGCCTCGTTTTCAGACCTTCGCAGTTCCTGTCATGAATTTCGCTGCAGAAAGAGTTCTGGTTCACCCACAGACATAATTCAAACGGTTTTAGAAACTAGAGATTGTTTTCTATCCAACAGTAATAATAATATGCATATTGTACGAGCAAGAATTGAGTATGAGGCAGTTTAATTTGGAGACGATATTTTCCAAAGTGGAAACAGCACCCCCTGTAGTGAGAAAACGTTAACCCAACATAGAAACACATAACATAGAATGCCCACCCAGCTCACGTCCTGACCACTTAAACACATACTAAACAAAGGAAATAAGGTCAGGAACGTGACAATATGGGTCCATAAACAGATGGGTCGTTCCATGAAATGAATACCCTTTGCATTCCTTTGATTTTTTCCCAGTAGAAATTGTGCACCAATATTGATTTTTAAATCTCTGTTATATTAAATAGTGCTCTTTAATAATGAACACATGGAGAATTCGACTAATCAGATTATTATGAATAAAGACTTTCTAAAGTGACAAGTTTCTGCATTGTGACAAGTCCCTCCGTCAACCCTGTGTCACTTCTAGAAAGATTTTAACCCATCTAATACAATAATTTATCCAAGTTTTACCAACGTTGAGTAAAGTTACATGCGCAGAATTATATGATTATTGTAAATAGTCAATTAGTATACGAGTTTGATTTAAATGTTGACATGCCCTGAAAGAACAATTTCCTTAATAAACCTGTTTACATGAACACTTCTGAAATCAGGCTACTTGAAAATGGCCAATCAAAATAAACATTCTACCACAGCGACCATGTTATTTTTTTGAAGCATATTTAATTCTGAGTTATGACAAATTTAGTTTGTATGTGAAAACTATTTCTAAGCTGCATACTTTCAGTTTTTCCTGAACTCACTGGACTCGGTCAAAAGAAGTTAGCTGGCGCTGCTTGTGTTAGAACATGCAGATAAAATACACCTCTATAACTCTGATTAAAGTGTTTACATGTCCTAATCATTCTAAAGATTGATCAGACAACCAGGTGTTTTTAAAGGCGTATGCTTCCTTCTGTTATGACCTTACACCAATTAAGATCAGCAGAGTAAGGTGTTTACATGACTAATGCCAAACTCAGCCTACTGACATAATCAGTTTAATAGGAAATGATTAGTGTGCATGTAAAGCACTAGTTATTCTGTTACTTTGACAGTCATTTCAGAACATTATTTATTTCATGTAATTAGTGATTCATTTACATCTGTTCCTCATTTTAAGGTCAACCCTGTTACATGAACTGAACTCTTCTTTTAATTTGGTGAAACTGTTCCTACCTTTTTTGTAGCAAAATGCTTTTTTATGAAGTTGAACATGTGCTCTTTATAACAGAATGTTACAATTAGTTAAAATAAAAAAAACTTCTCAAAATTGGGTGGAACAAACAGATATTTTAATCAATATATTATCAATCAATTCATTGTTACAGAAGCAGACTGTAGTCAAATCCACACAACATGGTTCTTACTTAATGAAATCAAATCTCCATGTTCCTCTTCTCCTCTCTCAGTTCCACTCTGCCCCGGTGCTTTCCTGCAGTCGACCAGACCCTGCAGTAAAGCGGTACCGGGAGATGTTATGACCTGGGGACTCCAGGAAGGTAGAGTGGAACGCACTAGCCTTGTCCTGTTGGAACAATAAATATTAAACATAGTTAATCATTAAACCATATATTGTATTTATTTAGTCTACACTTCTGATTGATTTGGGTGCATCCCTAGAATACCTCCTTTTACCTAAAATGTCCAATCGTTCACTACTTCCCACTCATCTAATAGCATTGGGCTGATGGAGGAATGGGCTAGTTTCCACCATATTTCTTATACCAGTCATTTCCTATCAAACAGCGAGGAAGAGACAAAGAGAGAGGGATAACTGGGCCTAAAATCTGTCTTCTGCCATATTTGATCGAATTTAAATGTCTTAACGATTAGGCTGTTAGGAGTGTATTGATAAAAGTAAGACACTTTATATGGGAGTAGTGCCTGGTCGTCACTAGTAACTGCAAACAAAGTCAAACCACGGCCAATTCTACCATTGATCTTATTAACAACACTTCTAACTTTATGTCTAACCCTGAATAAATAAAAATACGATATAAAAGTTTGACTCTTTGGCAACTAGTCGAAACACGCAAATCTGCCCTCTCATTGGCTATAATGGTCCCACCTGATCATATTGTGAATTTTCCAGTACTTATTTCAGAAGGAGCCAGCAAAACTAGTGCACTCTATATGTGTTCTGGGTCATTAGACACCATTAGACATGCACCTGTCTAGGGGTTTGACACAACTGGTTATTCCTGTAACTGTTATGGCCAACTATGTACTGTTGCTATGGTTACTTTAGTCCTCAAGTCTGAATAGGGTCCTACGTGAACAACAGTGTGTGTTTATAGTCTTGTACATTAATGTAGTTACAGAAATTATTTGTTTTGCGATGACCATGACACTCCACAACATTAATTGCAAGAGTTTCCTCTCGATAAAACACACGCAGAGCTAAAAAAAACTGTGCAATGACGAGTTTGGTATATTATCTTGCTCCCTTTCAGATATACAAAGCAAATCTGTATTACCTGTAGATATGATATATTACCTGTAGATGTCACGTCCTGACCATAGTTCTTATGTGTTTTGCTTGTTTAGTGTTGGTCAGGACGTGAGCTGGGTGGGAATTCTATGTTGTGTGTCTAGTTTGTCTGTTTCTGTGTCCAGCCTAATATGGTTCTCAATCAGAGGCAGCTGTCAATCGTTGTCCCTGATTGAGAATCATATATAGGTGGCTTGTTTTGTGTTGGGGATTGTGGGTGGTTGTTTCCTGTCTTTGTGTTTTGTCTGCACCAGAAAGGACTGTATCGGTTTGCCACATTTTGTTATTTGTTATTTGTTATTTGTTATATGTTAAGTGTTCACTGTTTATTAGTTTTATTAAACATGTTGAGCACTGGCTACGCTGCGTGTTGGTCCGATTCCTGCTACACTCTCTCTTCTCGTGAAGAGAGGGAAGGCTGCCGTTACAGAACCACCCACCAAACTCGGACCAAGCAGCGTAGCAACGGGCAGCAGCAGCAGCAGCAGCGGGACCAGGAGAAATGGACATGGGAGGACGAGCTGGACGGAAAAGGATCCTGGGCAGAGCCAGAGGAGTATCGCCGCCCCAAAGCAGAGCTGGAGGCAGCAAAAGCAGAGAGGCGGCGTTTCGAGGAGCTAGCTCGGCAGCAGGAGCCGGATCTGGGTTACACCACTTGGGAGGAAATAGACAGTTGGTCGGTTGACCCAGGGAGAGTGCCGGAGCCTGCCTGGGATTCGATGGAGCAATGTGCGGAGGGATACCGGCGAATGAGGTTAGCACGACGGCGCGGTAAGAAGCCCGTGAAGAAACCCCAAAAATGTCTTGGGGGGGTGGGGGGAGGCTAAAGGATAGTGTGGCGAAGTCAGGTAGGAGACCTGCGCCCACTTCCCATGCTTACCGTGGAGAGCGGGAGTACGGTCAGACACCGTGTTATGCGGAAGAGCGCACGGTGTCTCCTGTACGTGTGCATAGCCCGGTGCGGGTTATTCCACCTCCCCGCACTGGCCGGGCTAGATTGAGCATTGAGCCAAGTGCCATGAAGCCGGCTCAACATATCTGGCCTCCAGTACGTCTCCTCGGGCCGGTGTACATGGCACCAGCCTTACGCATGGTTTCCCCGGTTCGCCAACACAGCCCAGTGCGGGTTATTCCACCTCCCCGCACTGGACGGGCTACGGGGAGCATTCAACCAGGTAAGGTTGGGGAGGCTCGGTGCTCAAGGGAGCCAGTACGCCTGCACGGTCCGGTATATCCGGCGCCACCTTCCCGCCCCAGCCCAGTACCACCAGTGCCTACACCACGCACCAGGCTTCCAGTGCGTCTCCAGAGCCCTGTTCCTCCTCCACGCACTCTCCCTGTGGTGAGTGTGTCCAGGCCAGTACCTCCAGTTCCGGCACCACGCACCAAGCCTCCTGTGCATCTCCAGAGCCCTGTACGCACTGTTCCTTCTCCCCGCACTCGCCCTGAGGTGCGTGCCCTCAGCCCGGTACCACCAGTGCCGGTACCACGCACCAGGCCTATAGTGCGCTTGAGAATTCAGTGTGCCCTGTTCCTGCTCCCCGCACTAGCCTGGAGGTGCGTGTCTCCAGTCCGGTACCACCAGTTCCGGCACCACGCACCAGGCCTACTGTACGCCTCAGCAGGTCAGAGTCGGCCGTCTGCCCAACGCCGCCTGCACTGCTCGTCTGCTCAACGCCGCCTGCACTGCTTGCCTGCCCAGCGCCGTCTGAGCCATCCGTCTGCCCAGCGCCGTCTGAGCGGCCTGCCTGCCCAGCGCCGTCTGAGCGGCCTGCCTGCCCAGCGCCGTCTGAGCTGCCTGCCTGCCCAGCGCCGTCTGAGCTGCCTGCCTGCCCAGCGCCGTCTGAGCTGCCTGCCTGCCCAGCGCCGTCTGAGCCATCCGCCTGCCCAGCGCCGTCTGAGCTGCCTGCCTGCCCAGCGCCGTCTGAGCCATCCGTCTGCCCAGCGCCGTCTGAGCCATCCGTCTGCCCAGCGCCGTCTGAGCCGTCCGTCTGCCCCGAGCCATCTGAGCCGCCCGTCTGCCCCGAGCCATCTGAGCCGCCCGTCTGCCCCGAGCCATCTGAGCCGCCCGTCTGCCCCGAGCCGTCAGAGCCGTCAGTCAGTCAGGAGCCGCTAGAGCCGTCAGTCAGTCAGGAGCCGCTAGAGCCGTCAGTCAGTCAGGAGCCGCCAGAGCCGCCAGCCAGTCAGGAGCCGCCAGAGCCGCCAGCCAGTCAGGAACCGCCAGAGCCGCCAGCCAGTCATGAGCTGCCTTCCAGTCATGAGCTGCCTTCCAGTCATGAGCTGCCCTTCAGTCATGAGCTGCCTTCCAGTCATGAGCTGCCCTCCAGTCATGAGCTGCCCTCCAGTCATGAGCTGCCCGCCAGTCATGAGCTGCCCGCCAGTCATGAGCTGCCCGCCAGTCATGAGCTGCCCACCAGTCATGAGCTGCCCTCCAGTCATGAGCTGCCTTCCAGTCATGAGCTGCCTTCCAGTCATGAGCTGCCTTCCAGTCATGAGCTGCCCTTCAGTCATGAGCTGCCCTTCAGTCATGAGCTGCCCTCCAGTCATGAGCTGCCCGCCAGTCATGAGCTGCCCGCCAGTCATGAGCTTCCCGCCAGTCATGAGCTGCCTTCCAGTCATGAGCTGCCCCTCAGCCCGGAGCTGCCCCTCAGCCCGGAGCTGCCCCTCAGCCCGGAGCTGCCCTTCAGTCCAGAGCTACCTCTCTGTCCTGAGCTACCTCTCTGTCCTGAGCTACCTCTCTGTCCTGAGCTACCTCTCTGTCCTGAGCTACCTCTCTGTCCTGAGCTGTCTCCTAAATCATGTGGGGGCCTTGGGGAGGATTCCTAGGCCAAGGTCGGGGGCGAGGGTCGCCACTCAAAGGACGCTAAGGAGGGGGACAAAGACAGTGGTGGAGTGGTGTCCTCGTCCACCGCCGGAGCCGCCACCGCGGACAGATGCCCACCCAGACCCTCCCCTTGAGTTTTAGGGGTGCGTTCGGAGTCCGCACCTCAGGAGGGGGGTACTGTCACGTCCTGACCATAGTTCTTATGTGTTTTGCTTGTTTAGTGTTGGTCAGGACGTGAGCTGGGTGGGAATTCTATGTTGTGTGTCTAGTTTGTCTGTTTCTGTGTCCAGCCTAATATGGTTCTCAATCAGAGGCAGCTGTCAATCGTTGTCCCTGATTGAGAATCATATATAGGTGGCTTGTTTTGTGTTGGGGATTGTGGGTGGTTGTTTCCTGTCTTTGTGTTTTGTCTGCACCAGAAAGGACTGTATCGGTTTGCCACATTTTGTTATTTTGTTATTTGTTATATGTTAAGTGTTCACTGTTTATTAGTTTTATTAAACATGTTGAGCACTGGCTACGCTGCGTGTTGGTCCGATCCCTGCTACACTCTCTCTTCTCGTGAAGAGAGGGAAGGCTGCCGTTACAGTAGATATGATATGTTACCTGTATATTTTATATATTACCTGTAGATAATATATATTAAATGTAGATATGACATATTACCTGTAGATTTACATATTACCTGTATATATTATATATTAAGTGTAGATAGGATATATTATGTATTACCTGTAGATATGATATATTACCTGTAGATGTGTCAGAGATGTTCCAAGGAAGCTGTACCCACATTCTAAAAACTGTGTTTTAAATCCGAACTTGTACTCAGCTGAATCGCTCTCAGGTCTGTGATTCTCAGGGTGCAGTCTTTTTCTTTAGTCCCAAGGTACTCAGCACGACCTGCATACTCTGGCACAGAGCTCAGGATTTTAGGCACCTCATTACATTTCTCTTGGATATACCAGTTTGGTTCTGAGACCACATGATAACTTGGATGTTGATATGTGCAGGGGAGTTCCACTGTTGAGCCCTTCACAGCACAGATACTCTGATGGGTGTAAGTCATGTTGAAACAGTTCTGACCCAGAAAACCTAAAACAGCAGGAGGCCCATTCATTTATTCAATTAGTTTCTTCTATTATTATTACACTGAACAACAATAGAAACACAACATGCAACAATAGTTACAGTTGATATAAAGAAATCAGTAAATTGTTATAAATGAATTAGGCCCTAATCTATAGATGTCACATGACTGGGAATACTGATATGCATCTGTTGGTCTCAGATCCCTTAAAAAAGGTAGTCAGTATCTGGTGGGACCACCATTTGCCTCATGGAGTGCAACACAGCTTTACGTTAGACAATGGATTTAATGTATTTTTGTATTGAAAATGTGTCGTGGAAATTACCACCAGGGCCTCAAAGTCAAACTTAAATGAATCATTCTTTATTATCAGCAAGCTGGAGAGGTTCCAACAAACTTAATGCACTACAGTACATGTCGGTCGGGAGCTCATTCGGGGCAGTCCCGTTAGTTCTCTTATATACTGCTTACACAGACAAGTTATATTTGCATGATTTACATTTTTCATTATTCATAATTAACTTTTGGTTCCTGTATGTGACTGGCACCGTCTCCTATCTTAACTCATAGAACATATTCTGGGCATTCTGCCAAAAGGTCTGAGGGGGTCATGACTGTCTCCCCCTCACATCTCTACCCAGCACCTACAGGAACCAATGATTGTATGAGACAAGATGTACAATCCATCTCTCCAGACAACATTTCCGTCACACATGAATATACACCTGGTATTGTTGAAACATTATTCTACATTATTTCATGGATAACAGGAGTTCTTGAAATAGATACAGCTCTGAACACCTCCACCCCACTACACACTTTCTGGTGTTTTTTCAGTGACCCTGAATGAGCAAATCTCTTTCCACATAAACAGGAGTAAGGCTTCTCTCCTGTGTGTATTCGCTGGTGTGTTGTCAGGTTGAAATCTAGAGCAAAACTCTACCCACACTAATCAGAGCTATGAGGCTTCTCTCCAGTGTGTATGAGTTTGTGTTCAATCAGGTCTCCTGATTGATTGAAGCTCTTCCCACACTAATCACAGCTATAACACCTCCGCTCTCTCCACTGGCTTCCAGTTGAAGCTCGCATCCGCTACAAGACCATGGTGCTTGCCTACGGAGCTGTGAGGGGAACGGCACCTCAGTACCTCCAGGCTCTGATCAGGCCCTACACCCAAACAAGGGCACTGCGTTCATCCACCTCTGGCCTGCTCGCCTCCCTACCACTGAGGAAGTACAGTTCCCGCTCAGCCCAGTCAAAACTGTTCGCTGCTCTGGCCCCCCAATGGTGGAACAAACTCCCTCACGACGCCAGGACAGCGGAGTCAATCACCACCTTCCGGAGACACCTGAAACCCCACCTCTTTAAGGAATACCTAGGATAGGATAAAGTAATCCTTCTCACCCCCCCCCCCCCTTAAAAGATTTAGATGCACTATTGTAAAGTGGCCGTTCCACTGGATGTCATAAGGTGAATGCACCAATTTGTAAGTCGCTCTGGATAAGAGCGTCTGCTAAATGACTTAAATGTAAATGTATAAGGATTCTCTCCAGTGTGAATCCGCTGGTGGATCATCAATTCTGTATGTTTAGCTAAACTCTTCTCATAGTCAGAGCAGCATTGGTAAGGCTTCTTCCCTATAAGTCTCTGCTGGTGTTTATTGAGACGTTCTGATCTGGAGAGACTCTTCTGGAGAGACGTCTTGTCAGCATCATGTTGTTGAGGATCCCCAGATGATAAGCCCCTCCCACTGAGAGAGCAACAGTTCGGGCTGTCCCCTGTGAAACAAAGATATTGAATAACATGGACATCTGAAATCAGGCTTCTTGATAAATGTAGAAAATTGCCTATCAAAATAAACGTACTACCACAGTGACCATGTTATTTTTGATAAGCATATTTGATCCCGAATTTGGACATATTAAGTTTGTATGTGAAAACTATTTCTACGATGCATTATTTTAGTTTTCCCCTCACTGCACTTGCACAAAATAAGGATGCTTGCGCTGCTATATGAATCTGATTAAGGCTGTCATTCCCTGATCTGTTTCACCTGTCCTTGTGGTTATCTCCACCCCCCTCCAGGTGTCGCCCAGTTTCCCAATTATTCCCTGTGTATTTATTATACCTGTGTTCTCTGTCTGTTCGTTGCCAGTTTGTCTTGTTGGTTCAAGCTTACCAGCAGTGTTCCTGTCAGTATCTATCGTTTCCCAGCCTATTTCCTCATCCTTCTGGTTTTTGACCTTTGCCTGTCCTGACCCTAGACCCGCCCGTCTGACCTCTATGCCTTAACCTGCCTGCCATCCTGTACCTTTGCTCAACCTCTGGATTACTGAACTCTGCCTGTCCCTGACCCTGAGTCCACCTGCTGTCCTGTACCTTTGCCTTGCCCTGGATTTCCGAACCCTGGCTGCCTTGACCTGTCTTTGCCTGCCCCTGTTGCTCCAAACATTGTTACTTCGACAGTCTGCATCTGGGTCTTACCTTGATCCCATAAAGACGTTTACGTGTCCTAATATTTCGAAATATTGCTCAGAAAACCAGGTGTTTTTAAAGGCGTTGCTTCAATTGTCACCTTAAGCCAATTAAATAACGTGTTTACATGACTAATGTCTTGCTCGGCCTACTGCCAAAACTAGTTTAATATCAAATAATGTGTGCATGTAAACATACTCGTTGTAGGAGCACTAGTTATTTTGTTGCTTTGACAAAGTCCTTCTGAAGATTATTATCAATGTGATTAGTGACCCTCATTTTAAGGTCAACCCAGTTCCATGAACTGAACTCTCGTTTTAATATGGTTTAACTATTCCTTAAAAAATATGTTTTCAAAAGAAGCATTGAACATCTGGTAAAAGTAGGTGAGCTGGTTCTACTCTTTTTGTCAATTTACTGCTGGTTTGTGGTGCAAAACTGAGCATCTCAATCCTTTCACCCATACATCGACATGCTAGAAATGTTTTACAATTACATTTTTTTGTGAAGATTGCATTCAATTGCCACCCCTTGTTTCACAAAGCAACCTTCCTTTCCCCTGTCATAAGTGGTTTTATGGTTCATTTTAATTTACTATTTTACCAATGTAAGATCGTGGTTATGTTTCACTATATTGGATCATGCCAATATATTGGTATCACTCCGCGGCGGGAGGGATACAGCCGAGGTGAGGATTTACAGATTCACTCCCGTGTACACCTGTGTCACGGCTGGGGTTCACCCCTATATATAGACCCAATGGCTGCGACACATGGCCATGGGTCTTTCATTTTCTCGGCGGAAGTCCATATGTTTGGAGGTACAAACTTTCTGAAGTTCGCTTGGTAAGTCACTGGCAAGCGTAATATCCTGCGTGGAAGTATACTCACTGGCTGGTTGCAGCCTGGAGCAGCTGGCCACATGGAAGCCTCTCCTCTTGAGTGCTACACTCGCTGCGCGCGGTTGATCAGTATCTTCCGCACCTGGTTTGTGGTACTTGTGTTTCATTAGCGTTACACTACGACTCCGTGTGCATCCATTAGTATGGTGGCTCTTGCTGACACAAACTGTATTTACCTTACACAACCTGCCCACTGGCTTGTACTATGTGTGTGTTGTGAATTGCTTTAACATGCTGCTCCCCGCGCCAAGTTCTCTGCTAATTACCCTGCTGGGTTTTTTTCTTGTTCTTTCCCCTGCAGAGTGTAAGAGTATCATGCTGGGCTTTCCACTAGTTGAGACATTAACTTTGGAGTTCCTTAACGAAGTTACTCCATATGGTGCTGTTTTTACTGCTTGGATAATAAACCGGCTAGGTAATATTACAATTGGCCTAAAACAAAAAACAAATAAATCAAATCCATTACTTGGTTTCTGTTTTTTTTCTGCCTGTGTTTCACACACGGGTCTTTCCCGTTTCTTTGCAGAGGTACTGGGTAATTATCCCTCATCGGGTTCCTATTCCTCCATGCGGGTCACGACATAGCTCTCCCAGGGCGTCGGACCTCTGCTCCATGGCCTTGCTGGCTTGGCTGAGCTTATGGCTTCCCTTTGTGACAGGTGTGATAGTGGCGTCCCCCCTGGGCATCCGCATACCTCGTGTATGCACTACCTGGGTTTGAGCCACGCGGAGAGGGCGGTGGAGCGCCCTACTGGATGCCTGTTTTGTGTGGTGTTCTCAGCAATCGCGCCAGGCACAGGCATTGAGTCCATGCGCGAGTGGGTCGGCCATGTTCGGGCTCAGGCTGGGGACGAGCTCCCTCCCTCAGGAGTGGTGCGCCAGCGAGCTGTTAGTCCATCTACTGGGTCTAGTACCCCTCTCAGGAAGTGTAGCCGGAGCCACCTCAGGCAGAGCCCATCTGCTGCCAGGCCTGGACGGGGGCAGGAGTCGGACTGCTGTGGCCACCTTGAGAGGGCGCATGCCCTGCGTCAGGAGGTTGATTGCGTCGATGGCGATGACAGCTTTTACCTTTTGGCCAGTGATAGGCTGTTCCTGGAGGACGATGCTGGCACTGCTCACCACCGTGAGCGGGGCTACCAGGCTGACAGGTCATCAGAAGCTGGCAACGGGGCTTCATCGCCTCCAGCGGCCCGAGAGACTATGAGGAGCATACTCACTCGGGTAGCCACTGCACTGGACATCAAACTGGTGGACAGTGATGACTTTGCATCTGTCCCCATCTCTGCTGAGTTCCGCGAGGCCTTGCAGGAGAGCTGGGTCTCTGCCAGGGGACTCACCGACTCAAAGCAGAGACTGGACCATGGAGTTATGTTGCGGGCGTGGTGTATCTCGGCCTCCGGGAGTTCCCGACCATGGACACCATGATAACTGCCATGGTCCTCCCGGACCAGGAGATTATAGAGCGGAACCCGCGACTGAATTCAGGACCCTCCAGGGTCTTTAATGTGGACTTGTAAGCTACATATGGGTCCCTCTGTTCTCTTGACCGCCTTACCAACGTGGCTATGCTACTGCAGTCATGCGGGGTGCAGTATGTCCTCCAATACCTGCAGTCTCTCTTGGATGAGGGCTTGGCAGCCTCTACACTGTGGGTATTTGGCCTCTATATCTGCCTGCCATGTGGGGTGAATAGACAGGCCAGTGGGGCGCCATCCCTTGGTCTCCAGGTTTATGAAGGGGGTTCGTCGCCTGCGTCCAGCTAGGACGCGCTCAATGGTGAGCTGAGATCTGGATGTGGTCTTGGCAGCTTTGGCAATGCCGTTTTCGAACCGTTGGAGTCTGCCTCCCTGAAACACCTCTCTACGAAGGTGGCTTTCAAGGAAGCAATTACTTCCATGAAGAGGGTGGGTGAGCTCCATGCTCTTTCAGTAAGTTCTGAGTGCTACCGGATGGACCCCGATGGGAGGAGTATATCTCTTCGCCCCAACTCTTCATTCTTCCCGAAAGTTCTGTCATACAGGCATGTAAGCATCCCTTTTATCCTGTCTGCTTACGACACCCAGGAGTGGCAGAAGAGTCTGGGAAAGTAGATGCACAAAGTAGATGTCCTTAACCGACTTACCAAAACTATAGTTTGTTCTTGACGCTAGGGGTCAGATTTCTTTAAAAAAAAATTACGTTCCCAAGGTAAACGGACTATTTCTCAGGTCCAGATCGTAGAATATGCATATAATTTACAGATTAGGATAGAAAACACTCCAAAGTTTCCAAAACTGTCTGCCCAACGCCATCTGAGCTGTCCGTCTGCCAAGCGCCGCCTCTGTCCTGAGCCTTCAAAGCCGCCCGTCTGTCCTGAGCATTCAAAGCCGCCCGTCTGTCCTGAGCATTCAAAGCCGCCCGTCTGTCCTGAGCCTTCAGAGCCGTCCGTCAGTCAGGAGCCGCCAGAGCCGTCCGCCAGACAGGAGCCGCCAGAGCCGTCCGCCAGACAGGAGCCGCCAGAGCCGTCCGCCAGACAGGAGCAGCCAGAGCCTTCCGCCAGACAGGAGCAGCCAGAGCCTTCCGCCAGACAGGAGCAGCCAGAGCCTTCCGCCAGACAGGAGCAGCCAGAGCCTTCCGCCAGACAGGAGCAGCCAGAGCCTTCCGCCAAACAGGAGCAGCCAGAGCCTTCCGCCAGACAGGAGCAGCCAGAGCCTTCCGCCAGACAGGAGCAGCCAGAGCCGCCCGCCAGACAGGAGCAGCCAGAGCCGCCCGCCAGACAGGAGCAGCCAGAGCCGCCCGCCAGACAGGAGCAGCCAGAGCCGCCCGCCAGACAGGAGCAGCCAGAGCCGCCCGCCAGCCAGAGCCGCCCGCCAACCGTGACCAGCCAGAGCCGCCCGCCAGCCGTGACCAGCCAGAGCCGCCAGCCAGCCGTGACCAGCCAGAGCCGTCAGCCAGCCGTGACCAGCCAGAGCCGTCAGCCAGCCGTGACCAGCCAGAGCCGTCAGCCAGCCGTGACCAGCCAGAGCCGTCAGCCAGCCGTGACCAGCCAGAGCCGTCAGCCAGCCGTGACCAGCCAGAGTCGTTAGACAGTCCGGAGCTGCCCCTCAGTCCAGAGCTGCCCCTCAGTCCGGTGCTGTCCCTTAATCCAGGTGGGTTAATTTGGAGGGTCGCCATTGGGAGGAGGCTACGGAAGCGGGGATTGACTATGGTGAGGTGGGGACAACGTCCAGAGCCAGAGCCGCCACCGTGGACAGATGCCCACCCAGACCCTCCCCTATAGGTTTAGTTTTGCGGCCGGAGTCCGCATCTTGGGGGGGGGGGGGGGTACTGTCACGTTCCTGACTTTATTTTCCTTTGTTTAGCTTTGTTTAGTTGGTCAGGACGTGAGCTGGGTGGGCAGTCTATGTTATTTGTTTCTTGTGTAGGTTCATTTGTTAATTAGCCTTATATGGTTCTCAATCAGGGGCAGGTGTTTGACGTTTCCTCTGATTGAGAACCATATTAAGGTAGGCTGTTCACACCGTTTGTTGGTGGGTGATTGTCTTCCGTGTCTGTGTATGTACCACACGGGACTGTTTCGTTTGTTTAGTCTGTTCCTGTTCGTGCGTTCTTCGTGTTTTTGTAAGTTCTCATGTTCAGGTCGGTCTACGTCGTTTTGTTGTTTTTGTAATTTATCAAGTGTGCTTCGTGTTCGTCTTGTTTCAATAAATTCATGTATTCCACAAAAGCTGTGTTTTGGTCCGATCCCTGCTCCTCCTCAGACGAGGAGGAGAACAATCGTTACAGATACGATAGGTGTATTAACAACAAGCTAAGCAGTGTTTTGGTATATTTCACTTGTGATTGCATGATTATAAATATTTTTGGTAATATTTTGGCATTTGGCGCCCTGCAATTCTAGCGGTTGTTTAGGAAAGGGATCCCGTAAAAGGGATCCGTAGCACAGAGAAGTTAATTGAAATGCATTCCAGGTGACTACCTCATGAAACTGGTTGAGAGAATGCCAATAGTGTGCAGAGGGTGGCTACTTTGAAGAATCTGAAACATAACATATATTTTGGTTTGTGTAACACTTTTTTGGTTACTACATGATTTCATAGTTTTTATGTCTTCACTATTATTTTACAATGTATCAGTAGGTGTGTCCAAACTTTTCACTGGTACTGAATGTCGGTTGACATTTGGGATGCAGCTATCCTCTCTAACAGTTAGAAGCCAAACAAATTATGCCAGAAACTCCAAATGTCTTTATGTCAGTCTTGTGGCTTGCCGATACAATGACGTCACACAATTCATCAACACCATGGTGATGCGCCAGGACAATTTCTTTTGACGGTTGAAGTGTTGTCGTCGAGTGGGCGTGGCAACACTACACTTTTAGAAAATAAAGCTGCTATCTAGAACCTTAAAGGGTTCTTTGACTTTCTCCATAAGATAACGCTTTGAAGAACCCTTTTCACTTCCATATAGAACCTTTTTGGTTCCAGGTAGAACCCTTTTGGGTTCCATGTAGAACCCTTTCTACAAAGGTGTTCTACGTGGAACTCAAAAGGGTTCTCCTATGGGGACAGCCGAAGAACCCTTTTGGGATCCTTTTTTCTAAGAGTGTACCCTGCATGTGTCACAGGTGTTAACAAGGTCTTATAATGAGTGACATCATCCTCGCCTCCTCCATGGTGGCTACACTGTCGCTCCTGGCAACGGTTCAAGGTTCTGAGCATGGTCGCTAGGCGACAGTCCAGAGAGGAGAGATGCAGCTCGGAGAGGGGCCTCAGAGAATAGAGGATCATGGAAAAAAGAGTCCCTCATGACATCACAGACTGTACTGGGGCAGGGAGAGGAGACGCAGACAGACACAGTAGGGTGCAGTGACGGATCCTAGAGAAGGTGAAAGAGAGTGAGAGAGAAATGGAGTGAAAGTTGAGAAAGAAGAGGAATAAATTATTTTTTAATTTATCATGTTGTCTCCTCTAGCTGAGTATATATATTCATGATAACATAACTTATTGCATCTTAATGTTTAATCATGTACCATGTTATACCTGCAGCACTGCTCCAGAGGTGTCAGGATAGAGGGTTCATCTGTAGAGTGGCCTCCAAACCTGTAGTCCGCACACAGACAGTGGCAATGTTACAATCAACCAACGTTAGTTAAACATGTAGTCAGCACACAGACAATGTCAATGTTACAATCAACTAACGTTAGTTAAACATGTAGTCAGCACACAGACAATGTCAATGTTACAATCAACTAACGTTCGTTAGCTAGCATTCGAGGGCTAACTGTTCTCAAATATTTGTGCAGTGTAAAAATAACATTTGGGTAATTTGTGTAGTCTGACTACTGCAGTAGGCTACTGCTTGTCCATTTGCTTGCTAACAACAAGAAACCCAAACAAGAGAAACGTGAAAGCATCCAGGCAGCAGAGATGAGCTTGTCATTAGCTAGCTAATGTTAGCTATATTGTAGCTATAAAGCATTATGTTTATTGTTATTTTGAAATAACATCTTTATTTTATTGTATACAAGTTATATACATAGACAGAAGGGAGTAAGTTATAAATACAGTATATTTGGCTGTAGTTAGGTTTAGAAGAAAGACTTATGCAGTGGTGTAAAGTACTTAAGTAAAAATACTTTAAAGTGCTACTTAAGTCATTTTTTGGTGGGAATTTGTACTTTACTTAAGTATTTATATATTTCACAACTTTTACTTTTACTTCACTGCATTCCTAAAGAAAAGTATATACTTTTTACTCCATACATTTTCCCTGACACTCAAAAGTACTCATTACATTTTGAATGCTTAGCAGGAAAATGGTAAAATAAACACACTTATCAAGAGAACATCCCTGGTCATCCCTACTTGATCTGATCTGGCAGACTCACTAAACACAAATGTCTTGTTTGTTAATTAAGTCTGAGTGTTGGAGTGTGCCCCTGCCTATCCGTACATTTTTAAAAACAATAAAATTGTGCCATCTGGTTTGCTTAGTATAAGGACATTTTAATTATTCATACTTTTACTTTTAATACTTAAGTATATTTGAGCAATTACATTTATTTTGATACATAAGTATATTTAAAACCAAATACTTTTAGACTTTAACTCACTGCTACTTTTACTGACTATCACTTGTACTTGTCATTTTCTATTACTATATCTTTACTTTGACTCAAGTATGACAATTGAGTACTTTTTCCACCACTGGACTAACGTTTATTTTTGACAAGAGAATTACTTGTGAATTAGGTTTGATGCACCCATTGCAAAGACTTGCATAAACAGCTCTTTGTCCTATGTGTGCTGGTAGTGTACAGCAGCTGTCATTATAGCAGCAGCCAAAGACCGGAAGTAGTAATTCTCAGACACCCCTCAGGAGAGGCCTATTCAGAAACTCCCTCTTTGCGCATGTGTTCCAAGTGACTGCCAGGTAAAAGTAGACGATAGCAGACAACAAGATTCTTAACGTTTTCTTGACTTTACTCGACTTTTCTAGATCACGTAAAACGTTATCCAGGAACTTTCTGAAGTAATGTTAGGCTACATATGACGTTTATTTGCTCTAACCTAATTCCGTTTTGATATTTAAATAGATGTTTGATTGCTCTGGTCTAGGGACGCATCATTTGCAGCCTTGCGAATCGAATTTTCTCTCCGCAACTCCCTAGTCATTATCTCTACACTACAACAAAGTAGTCAAACTGTACTGTAGCCTACAACATTTCATGTCATACAAAGAAACAATAGCTTCCACAATGGATCGGGTAAGTCTGGCTTTAACAGTATAGGCATGCTGTGTTGTATAAAATGTCTAGGCCTAGTTTTAATCGTCTTTGATCTTTCACATTCCTGTGTTTGGTTTAAACGTCTCGACCAAAACAACATCACGGTAAAACTTGTTGGGATTTTTTTCTTCTTCTTCAAAGTAGCCTACTACTATATCATGTTTAGGAATCTGTGATTATGAACTAATTATTTCTCCTTCCTCCCAAAGTGTTCACATTCCTTTCGAACACATTATCCATTATTCGACCAAATACTCAAGTGGACGTTCTAACAAAGAAAATAAATGTCTTCAAAAATGGAAGTCAATCGGTAAAGAGGCAAGATCAGATGGGACCATTATAGCCAATGAGAGGGCAGACATGCGTGTTTCCACAGCCTCATGCGTCTATATCGCATTTTATTTTATTTAAGGTTAGGCATAAAACTAGAAGTGTCGTTAAGGTTAGGGTGAAAATCACATTTGAATAAGATCAATTGTAGAAATGGGCGTGGTTTATGGCCTTGTTTGCGGTAACTATTGAAGTCCTGGCACTGCTCCCATATAAAGTGTCCTACTTATATCAACAGCCTAATCGTTACGAAATGCATATTAGATCAAATAAGGCAGAAGCCAGATTTTGGGCCCAGTTATCCCTCTCGCTACACCTCTTCATCGCTGTTTGAAAGGAAATGACTGGTATGAGATATATGGTGGAAACTAGCCCATTCCTCCACCAATCTAATACTCTTAGATTTGTGGGTTGTAGTGAACGATTGAACATTTGAGGAAAAATGAGATGTTCGAGGGATGCACCCGAATCAGAGGTTTAGACTAAATTAATACAATATTTGGTTTAATGTTAATCTATGTTGAATACTTCCAACAGGACAAATCTAGCCCGTTCCCCTCCACCCTCCAGGAGACAACAGGTCGATCGCCTCCCTGTACTTTACTGCTGGGTCTGGTCATCTGCAGGAAAACACCAGGGCAGAGTGGAACTGAGAGAGGAAAAGAGGAACATGGAGATTTGATTTCATTAAGTAAGAACCATGGTGTGTGGATTAGACTACAGTCCGCTTCTGTAACAATTTAATTGATGAAAATATCTGGTCTTTCCACCCAATTTTAAGAAGTGTACCATAAAAAAAGTTTGATTTCACATAATTTTAACATTCTGTCAAAAAAAGCACTTGTTCAACTTTAATAAAATACATGTTTTGCCATCTCAAGAGGTTTTATGAAATATAAATCCTATAGTAAGAGGAAATCTGATTAAAATCTGATTAATTTAATTCTCCATGTGTTCTGTCTTAAATGGCACTTTATTTAATATAACAGTTTTAAAATTCAATATTAGTATGCAATTATTAAAGGAAAAATGTCAAAGTTCCCCAAAAGGCATTCATTTCATAGAAAGACATCTGTTAATGGGTCCATATTTGCAAAACGTAACTATTCAATGTCTTTGTTTCACAGGGGACATCCCTAATCATTGCTCTCTTAGTGGGAGGGGCTTATCATCTGGGGAGCCTCAACAACATCATGATGCTGACATGAAAGAGATGAGTCTCTCCAGATCAGAACACCTCAAGAAACACCAGCAGAGACGTATAGGGAAGAAACCTCACCACTGCTGTTCTGGCTGTGGGATGAGTTTTGCTAAACAGATGGAATTGATGAACCATGAGCCGATTCACAATAGAGAGAAACCGTACCACTGCTCACAGTGTGGGAAGCGTTTAGCTGCATCTAAAATCTTAAAATCTCATCAGAGAATTGATACAGAGGAGAGGATTTACACCTGCTTTGATTGTGGGAAATACTTCAGTCGTTCAGGAGACCTGACTGCACACCAACGCATACACACAGGAGAGAAGCCTTATAGCTGTGATCAGTGTGGGAAGAGCTTCAATCATTCAGGATCCCTGACTAAACACCAACGCATACACACAGGAGAGAAACCTTATAGCTGTGATCAGTGTGGGAAGAGCTTCAATCAATCAGGATCCCTGACTACACACCAATGCATACACACAGGAGAGAGACCTTATAGCTGTGATCAGTGTGGGAAGAGCTTCCGTCATTCAGGATCCCTGACTACACACCAACGCATACACACAGGAGAGAAGCCTTATAGTTGTGATCAGTGTGGGAAGAGCTTCACTCATTCAGGATCCCTGACTAAACACCAACGCATACACACAGGAGAGAAGCCTTATAGCTGTGATCAGTGTAGGAAGAGCTTCAATCATTCAGGATCCCTGACTACACACCAATGCATACACACAGGAGAGAAACCTTATAGCTGTGATCAGTGTGGGAAGAGCTTCCGTCATTCAGGATCCCTGACTACACACCAACGCATACACACAGGAGAGAAGCCTTATGGCTGTGATCAGTGTGGGAAGAGCTTCAATCATTCAGGAAACCTGACTGCACACCAACGCATACACACAGGAGAGAAGCCTTATAGCTGTGATCAGTGTGGGAAGAGCTTCAGTCGATCAGGAGCCCTGACTGCACACCAACGCATACACACAGGAGAGAAGCCTTATAGCTGTGATCAGTGTGGGAAGAGCTTCAATCAATCAGGAGCACTGACTACACACCAACGCATACACACAGGAGAGAAGCCTTATAGCTGTGATCAGTGTGGGAAGAGCTTCAATCATTCAGGAGCACTGACTACACACCAACGCATACACACAGGAGAGAAGCCTTATAGCTGTGATCAGTGTGGGAGGAACTTCAATCATTCAGGATCCCTGTCTACACACCAATGCATACACACAGGAGAGCAGCCTTATAGCTGTGATCAGTGTGGGAAGAGCTTCAGTCGATCAGGAGACCTGACTACACACCAACGCATACACACAGGAGAGAAGCCTTATAGCTGTGATCAGTGTGGGAAGAGCTTCAATCGATCAGGAGACCTGACTGCACACCAACGCATACACACAGGAGAGAAGCCTTATAGTTGTGATCAGTGTGGGAAGAGCTTCAATCGATCAGGAGCCCTGACTACACACCTACGCATACACACAGGAGAGAAGCCTTATAGCTGTGATCTGTGTGGGAAGAGCTTCAATCAATCAGGAGACCTGACTACACACCAACGCATACACACAGGAGAGAAGCCTTATAGCTGTGATCAGTGTGGGAAGAGTTTCAATCATTCAGGATCTCTGACTAAACACCAACGCATACACACAGGAGAGAGACCTTATAGCTGTGATCAGTGTGGGAAGAGTTTCAATCATTCAGGATCCCTGACTAAACACCAACGCATACACACAGGAGAGAAGCCTTATAGCTGTGATCATTGTGGGAAGAGCTTTGCTCTATCTGGTAACCTGACTACACACCAGCGCATACACACAGGAGAGAAGCCATATAGCTGTGATCAGTGTGGGAAGAGTTTCAGGAAGATAGAATACTTGACTATACACCAGCGCATACACACAGGAGAGAAACCTTATAGCTGTGATCAGTGTGGGAAGAGTTTTTCTCAAAATTCCACCCTGACTACACACCAGGTCATACACACTGGAGAGAAACCTTACTCCTGTCAATGTGGAAAGAGATTTGCTCATTCAGGGTCACTGAAACAACACCAGAAACCACAAACATGTCATCTTTCATCTCCGCCACCAGTTCCAGATCCCTAAATAAAGTTTAATAGAAAACATATTGTAAAGAGTCATCCAACTCCCATTCTCTAATAGTTTACTAAGTCTGATTACCATGGTAACCTGTGTAGATAATATGCAGCTCTGGATTCACATGTATCCAGTGTCTTGGAGTAGGAGTGCTGTGTGTGTGGTGGGGTGGAGGTGTTCAGAGCTGTATCTTATTTCATTAACTCCTGTTATTCATTAAATAATGTAGAATAATGTTTCAACAATACAAGGTGTGTATTCATGTATTCAATAGACCAATAAATTGAATCCATTATCCGCTCAACAACGTCTGCTTATCACATTAATTATATGTTTTTAAAATCTATGATTTTTTACAAGGATCACAGACCTTTTGTATAAGTTGTTTGGTCATAAAAGATGTTCACATATTTATTGTAAAACCCTTCACCAGGTTTTAGTGTAGCTGATGGGACATACGGATGTACAGAAGACTTAGGACTATTATTGTAGTCAAATGATGTTGTTGTATTTATTTTAAAGGATTTTAATAGTGATATCTTTCAACTTTCCTTATTGTATATTAAGTGTGTGTAGCGTGGTTCATTCTGCGTTGTGTATTTTTAATTAGGACGCTGCCACAACTGATGGTCTGCTCGTTGAAATCTTTTTATTTGCCCTGCACACGAAGAGACAACACACACGTTACCCTTGGTGCAGTCACAGCTCTCCGGCACCTTGCTAGCCGAGGGTCAGGCAAAAGAGCGCCAAAAGGAATTAACAGGTGCTGCGTGCACACACTCGCTGCACAACAGCATATACAAGTAAAACTATACAGAACATAATTCTGACAAAATAAAAGACATACCTGCACACGAAGAGACAACACACACGTTACCCTTGGTGCAGTCACAGCTCTCCAGCACCTGCGCGAGCACATGGACACTCACTCAACCACTGTCACAAGTACTCAGAAGTTACAACAGATACCCCAGTCAGTGAGCTCTGTGAAACTTGTTAACATAAATTCCTACACTGTCCACACTATAACAACGTATGGTTGCAAAACAGTACATTGTATAACCTTATGACGGTTTTATATTAAACAGTTTCGGAGCCAAGGACAACATACCTTGCTAGCCGAGGGTCAGGCAAAAGAGAACGATAAAGTGGTATGGGAATACAGATAACCCGCGATGGGCCAAACCAAAATATACAAAACTTTTACAATCACTTGTATGTACAATATTGGTATGAAAAAGTGTTTTTACACCAAATAAAAACATTAGCTATGCAGCTGTAATTAAATAAAAAAATACACTGAATTATTATTATTATTATTATCAAATTATTAACATCCCCTCTTGACCTGGCCTATTTGAATTGGTCCTTGTGTGCAATTTGGTGCGTAATCTAGGGGAACAACATCACACTGCTACATTCACCCCCACTGTTTTACACTAGATTATAGGCCCAAAACAAAACACATTACCTCAAAGGTAACAAAGCAAAGAAAGAAAAAAAATTCACACCCACAGGGCGACAGAGTAACCCAGTGTAGTCCCTTAATTCTAGACCCACAAATGGTCGATCAGCTGAAAAGCTATCCCGCGAAGGATTAGGAAAAATAAGGGGTAGCTAATCCCTTATTCAACCGTATACGAAAAATGCCATATACATTTTATGCCGATGGACTACACACAAAGTTACATGAATTGTCAAATATATTAGACAAACCCACAAATCATTCTAAGACATGCTTAGATTCCTACATTCCTACAAAAGAAAAAGGTAGGCAATATCCTACCGTCACTGAGAAACCAAGAACTGTTTCATTTCCTGTGTAGACATAGTTTGGATTAGCCTATCCACTGGCTTAATAAGTCTACCTAGTCTAGTCCGAACACCCTCACCCACAAACCTAGCAGGAATGTCACAGACAGCACTAACCCTGCTCAGAGGTCTAACCTCAGGATGGGGAGTACTACAGATCCGCATCTCCGGAGCCAGCACACTTTCAGTTACCGACTCAACACTAGTAGTGTCAGACGACTGATCAGAATCCTGGTAGATTGTCACAGACCACACTGACGAAGCATCTTCAACCAAGGTAACATCATCCACACTGAATGGAGTTTCGCAATCAGAACTCTTGTAGGCTTCGGGGATATCTCTCTGGTCCACTTCTGCTGAGCACACTTCACTTAAGGGGACTTCATACGGTTGTTCCACCTCACTTTCATCAGCCGGGACTTCACCATCCTCTTGGAGTATCCTCCCAGAAGACTCAGGAAGGCCTGCTACCCAGTGGACAGTCCTGGCGTCACTCCCATCCATTTGGCTGGACTTTGCAGACATCTCAGAGATCACGTCACCACTCGATAGAGATTCGTGACCCTCAGGTTCCTCCCACGAAGGTAAAGGCAGAAAGTTGACTGGCATAATCAGGTTCCTATGCACAGTTTTGATGCGTCCAGTGGTAGGGTGTTGGATACGATATGTGTTCAGTGAGCTGTTCTTTGCAACCACTATGTACACCACACTCTCCCAGCGATCAGCCAGTTTCTTCTTGCCCCTCTCCCCCTTTTTAGCAAGTAGAACTCTATCTCCCTTCTGCACCGAGTGACCCTTAGACCGTCTGTTGTAGACCTCGGCTTGTCTCTTTTGTTGCTTACTGGCATGCTGCTGGGCCAATGTCATGGCCTCTCTCAGATCCTCACCCAGAGACTGGACATACTTATCCACATCTACTGTGTCCCCATCCAACAGCACACTTTCAAACATAACATCTACCGGCAACCTAGGGGTGCGTCCGAACATCAAGAAGAAGGGTGGAAACCCAGTAGTCTCATGAACAGTGCAGTTCTAGGAGAATGTCAATGTGTTCAACATCTGAGGCCATTTAGCCTTAGACCTAGCTGGCAGAGCTCTAATCATCCCACCCAGTGTGCGATTCAGACGTTCTGCTTGACCGTTACCCATGGGATGATAAGGTGTGGTGTGGGACTTTTCAACACCAGATAACTGAAGTAATTCTGCAATAAGTAAACTCTCAAAGTTAGCACCCCTGTCAGAATGGATGCAATCAGCGAACCCATAAATGCAGAAGAAATTATTCCAGAGAACACGAGCAACAGTCTTAGCAGACTGGTTTGGACATGGATACGCACAGGCCAGCTTAGTAAAGTGATCAGTCACTACTAACACATCAATAGACTTGTTGTTTGAATCTTCGGCAGTCCAGAAATCAATACACACAAGTTCTAAAGGTGCCGTTGTCACAATGGAGACAAGTGGAGCTCTTGCTTCAGGCTCAGGTGCTTTACTCAACACACATCTCTTACAGTGGGCCACGTATTCCTTGACATCCTTCTCCATAGATTCCCAGTAAAACCGCTGTCTCGTGAGCCACAATGTGCGCTGCTGACCCTGATGACCAGCATCATCATGAACTCCCTTCAACACAAGGCCTCTCAAAGACACAGGTACAACATACTGGAATATTTTCTTCTTACTCACTGGGTGTTTTGAGACACGATACAGAATCCCTAACCGCGTGGTGAGTTTCCCCCACTGTCTTAGAGTATAAACTGTTTCTTTAGCTTCAAAGACTCGCTCTCTCCTAGATGGGCGCCGGCCTCTATCTACAAAGAACATGACTCTGCTGATGATAGGATCCAGTGACTGGTTATCATACAGCTCCTTGTGTGTAAGGACAGGTAAAGGGCTCTGACCCATGGACATCAACTTCTCAAGGTGCTGCACATGTGAAACGGCCCTCACTGTGGCACCATCATCCCATCGGCGATGGGCCTGGAGGACAGCAGACACCTCTTCACAGGAAACCAACCCACTGACATCGTCTCCAGCTCTACTCAACTCACTCCCAGGAGCCATAGACGTTCCACAGCCAGCCTCGGGCTGCTCACAGGAGAGACGGAACATGTCTTGTACATCATCCAGTCGAAGACCTCTGGCTTCCTCCAGCAGGACATCATATGGAATTCTTGTCAGTCGGTGCAGAACTTTGGAGCGGACAAATGGCTCTCTGCTCAAAGCATCAGCAACGACATTCTTGGGCCCTGGTATGTACTGGATATCAAAATCAAAGGGTGCCAGCTTTGCAACCCATCTCTGCTCACATGCATCAAGTCTCGGCTTTGTAAGAATATATTTGAGTGGATTGTTGTCGGTCCACACCGTAAACTTATGCCCTCGCAGCCAATGGCTGAACTTATCATGAATGGCCCATTTCATGGCTAGAAATTCCAGCCGGTGAGCAGGATACTTGGATTGTGCATGATTAAGAGATTTACTAGCAAAAGCTATTGGCCTGGCTATGGCCTTCCCATCTTGCACTTGGGATAGTACAGCTCCCAAACCACTAGTAGATGCATCAACAGAAAGCAAAAATGGCTGAGAAAAATCTGGATGAGCCAGCAGTGCCTGGTCAACTAGTGCTGCTTTCAAAGCTTCAAAAGCGAGTTGACATTCGACAGTCCAGTCTGCAGCAGTGAGCCTGCGAGAGGGACCAGGCCTCTTTCTGCCCTTGCCTCTCCTAGGCTTCTTCTGACCTGTAGTCAGCTGAAACAATGGCCTAGCAACCATGGAACAATTCTCAATGTAGTGTTGATAGTATACTACCATACCAAGGAAAGAACGGATTTTGCTAGGAGACGGAGTGACACCATCAGCTTCCATCATCTCACTCTCAGTCACATTCAAAATGGTTTGAACCTTAGCAGGATCAGTGGCTACGCCCTCCTGAGAAATGATGTGGCCCAAAAACTTAACAGACCTCCTCAAAAACTTGCACTTAGACGGAGACAGTTTAAGATTGTGCTCCTGCAACCGCTGGAAAACCATCTCAAGTCTCTGCAGACTCTCTTCCTCCGTCTTAGCAAAAACCATCAGATCATCCAAATAGCAAAGGAGACTTAGAAAGTTTTGGTCCCCAAAGATGGTCAGCATCATTCTCATAAAAGTAGCTGGGCTGTTGCAAAGGCCCTGAGGCAAACGATTGTACTCGTGCAGACCTAAAGGAGAGGAAAAGGCAGTGTATTTCTTATCCTCTTCATGCAGTGGCACATTGTAGTACCCAGATGTCAAGTCCATTGTGCTGAAGAAGGCATTACCTCCCAGCGCCGCCAGTACATCAGCCTGATGAGGCAGGGGATGAGCATCCTTCACTGTGCGAGCGTTTAACCACCTAAAGTCAGTACATAGACGCAAGTCCCCATTCTTTTTCCATACCAGCACCAATGGTGAGGCATACTCGCTGCTGGATTTTCTGACGATTTCCTTTTCCTCCATATCATCCAGTGTTTCCCTGAGTTTTTGGTAATCAGCTGGAGAAAGCCTACGATAAGGTAATCGAAATGGGCGGTCATCAGTCAGCCGTATGCGATGGCAGAACTCTTTTGCCTCTCCACAATCCAGGCTATGTCTAGAGAACACCGTGTCATACTTCTCAATTAAACCGACAAGTTTGTCTTTCCAGAACTGTGAAACTGGACACTCCTCAACAGACAGGCCTTGAAGTCCAAGATTGCTCAGTGTACTGTTGTCATTAACTACACTGCCACCAACTGAACTCTTAGCTGTAAGACTGCCATGTGAGCTGTCACATTGTACTTTTGCCACGTTCTGGTAAGCAGCTTGCTGCTTGACATCATCAAAATCCTCCAATGCAATACAAGGGTACACATCTGCCACTTTAGCATTTCGTCTCAGGGTAACTGGCGAAGTTGTTGGATTCACAATCTTCACAGGGAGCCATCCATCCCCCCACAGAGGCGTAACTACTCTCCCTACTAGTATGTGTCGATTCACACAACGAGACGTGCTAGGCTCGACAACAACAGTACTGCCCACAGAGAGTTTTGTCTTTGGAGGTAAGCGGCCCCACACCAGATGCTCACTCATGGGTTGGAGCGTTACTGCCCTCTTCAACTTAATGGTGCCCACTTTATCTGGGATGGAGTCTCCTCTCCATCTCTCCAGATTTGATAGGAGACGCAGGAACTGGCTGTCCTCACACTGGCCAGAAGGACCTGGCGTACCCACCACCCGCCAGTAGCTGTCATTTGATTTGAACTGTCTAATCAGAGACTTCAACACGTTAGTGCCAACAATGAGTTCATCAACCTGCCCATCTACAATAAGCACTGGGACTACATAACTGAAGCCATAAAGCTGTAGTTTCAAGTCACACATGCCCACTGGGCTAGTTTGCGTCCCACCACAACCCACCAGTATGATGTCTGAAGGAGCTAGAAAGTTCTCCTCTACCACTCCTGCCTCCCTCAACCGAGGTACAATATCTGCGCGCAGAGTAGTAGCCATGGACCCACTATCTAACATCCCCTTCAGCTCAACTTTATCCTGTACTAGCACGGTGGTGTAAAACAAACTGTCATTCTGAGAAATTCTCATTGTGTTCTGAAAAATTACTGTGTTGTTCTTGAGTACTGACTCACAAAAATAAGAATAAACAGATTGGATATCATCATCATCAGTGGAGGAAAAATTTACCTGCCCCACATTGCCCTCCTCAGAATGGAGGCTTTCTAGTTTTCCAGACCTGCCAGTCTGTCCACATCCAGGGCTCTTTCGCTTCCCAGTCTCACTACAGTCAAAGCTCATGTGGCCAGGAAAGAAGCACTTGAAACACAGCTGGTGCATCTGACAGTGAGCTTTGGTCCAGTGATTAGTGCTTCCACAGACAGCGCACTCACGCTCACGTTTGGGGAACTGTTTACGGGGCCCTCTGTTCACAGACTGAGTATTGCTGACAAGAGCCTTCTCTAGCATACTCAAAACTTTCTCTAATGTCCCACCCTCAGATACAGATTGGGCCTGTTCTGGTTCACGGCCACATCGAGAAAAAGATGACACATTAGGTCTGCTCTCAGGATCCACTTCCTCCTGGGGGGAGTCGAAGACAGCAGCCCCCTGCTGTGAAAGTTGTATTCTACATGCTTTACGCTCCCTTAACAGTTCATCCAAACGATCCTGTACCTCACTGGCTGTCCAGTCACGAAGGGGTTTGCATTTGAACACTTGGGCCAACTCTTTATCAGGACAGTTGCGTACAAACATGACTGCCAACTCTGAGCGCTGATTGGGCAAAGTTCTACCCTCACCTACAAGATACTGTTCAGCTGCATCTGCAGCTTTGTTAAGCCTAATCCAGAAATCTAGTGGACCCTCATTAGCATATGGTTTCATTGAATAGAAATCAGCTAATGGCATACCTGAGTAGACAGTATCCCCAAAGTGTTGCTTGAGAACACTGAACACTGCCTTAACATCTGTGACAACAGGGTTGTTACGCATCCAGACTTTGGTCACATTCCGTGCCCTCCCCATGAGCCTAGACATCACCTCCCCAACATTCTCAGACCCAGTGTAACCCCTCTTCTCTAGGTAGACTCCCATTAGCTCCTCCCACTCCAGGACAGAGTACTCATCTGAGCCATCACCCCTGAAGAAAGGTGGAGCACTAACCTCTGACTTCACAACCAGATTCAGCTTGGACGCATCAATAAAAGTTGACCCACATTGTTCAGGCAGGGGAAACTGCTGGGATTGGTCAGGGGAATGGGCAGGAGAAAGACTTGAAGCCCCAGGCTGCAGTAAACTCGCCCTGATAGATTCTCCTATCTCTGAACCAATCTGCTTTATAAGGTCACTAAGCTGACTCGGTGTCCCATTATTACTGAGGACTGGGGACGATGGTACATCAAGAGACAGAGGTGGGATACCCTGGTCAGGTGGAGTAAACAGCCTACCCCTCCCAGTGCTTGTAAACTCAGGACTAGCAAACACTCTACTCCCAGGAGCTGACTGTACAAATTGTGTAAATGCATGGACACCCCTCCCTCTACCCACACTAACCACACCAAAATCCCCAGCATAACTCATCTTATGGACTTGAGAGTCTTCCATGGCTCAATAGAGAACTAAGCTACAATGTAATTTACTGCATACAAATACAAAAAAAAATGCAATAAACAAATTCCCTCAAAACATACAAATAAACACCAATACAATTATCTAGTGAATATGCTACATTCACCTTCACTATTTACAGTATACATTCACTTATAGCAAACCATCAACAAGTGCGCATGCGCGGATCGCGCATCTCCTCCACATGCACAGCTCCGGTGGTCAGCTTGAGCTAACCAGTCGGCAGGTCGCGGCACCAGTTGGTAGCGTGGTTCATTCTGCGTTGTGTATTTTTAATTAGGACGCTGCCACAACTGATGGTCTGCTCGTTGAAATCTTTTTATTTGCCCTGCACACGAAGAGACAACACACACGTTACCCTTGGTGCAGTCACAGCTCTCCGGCACCTTGCTAGCCGAGGGTCAGGCAAAAGAGCGCCAAAAGGAATTAACAGGTGCTGCGTGCACACACTCGCTGCACAACAGCATATACAAGTAAAACTATACAGAACATAATTCTGACAAAATAAAAGACATACCTGCACACGAAGAGACAACACACACGTTACCCTTGGTGCAGTCACAGCTCTCCGGCACCTGCGCGAGCACATGGACACTCACTCAACCACTGTCACAAGTACTCAGAAGTTACAACAGATACCCCAGTCAGTGAGCTCTGTGAAACTTGTTAAGGCCGAGGGTTGTTGAGTTTGAAACTCAGCTGGAAGACAATCGGGAAGAGGCAAGATCAGGTGGGACCATTATAGCCAATGAGAGGGCAGATAAGCGTGTTCACGAGTTGCCACAATGTCAAACGTCTATATCGTATTTTAATTTATTTAGGGTTCGGCATAAAGTTAGTGTTTTCAAGGTAAGGGTTAAAATCACATTTAAAAAGATCAGTTGTAGAAATGGGTGTGGTTTATGGTTTTGTTTGTGGTAACTAGTGACGACCAGGCACTACTTCCATACAGTGTTTTTTCCCCCCTCAAAGTTGCGGGATGTCACGTTACGAAAATGTAAATATGATCAAAAAATCCAGAAGCCGGATTTTGGGCCCAGTTATCCCTCTTGCTTCTTCTATTCCGTGTTGTTTGATATTAAATGACTGGTATAAGAAATACGGTGGAAACTAGCCCATGCACACCAATCCAATGCTCTTAGATTTGTGGGTTGTAGTGAACGATTGAACATTTCAGGTAAAAGGGGATATTCAGGGATGCACCCAACTCAGAGGTTGAGACTGACTTAATACAATATTTGGTTTAATGATCAACTGTAAACTTCTTGTGGCCAACAGGACAAAGCTAGCCCGTCCCCCTCCACCCTCCAGGAGTCCCCAGGTCAACCGCCTCTCCGTACTTTACTGCTGGTTCTGGTCGACTGCAGGAAAACACCGGGGCAGAGTGGAACTGAGAGAGGAGAAGAGGGTCATGGAGATATGATTTCATTAAGTAAAAACCATGGTGTGTGGATTAGTCTGCTTCTTTAACAATTAATTGGTTAATTATATATTGATGAAAATATTTCGTAGTTCCACCCAATTTTGAGAAGTGTAACTTGGTCCCCCCAAAACGTTTGATTTCACCTAATTTTAACATTCTTTCATGAAGAGCACATGTTCAGCTTCATAAAAACATGTTTTCCCATCTCAAGAGGTTATATGAAAATACATATTGTAGTAAGTGCCAATGTGCTAAATAAAGTAACAGCGGACTACTGAGAACAACAAAACCACTAGTTTACAATGGTGAAATAGTCCTTTAAATCAGCCACAAATTTGCTCATGACAGGGGTAATGGAAGCTAGTTTTGTTCCACGGGGAGTGAAAATTGAATGCTAGCTTCACAAAAACAATTATTCTACCATACCAATTTACGGGTAAAATGGTTCACTTGCTCAGTTTTCTACAAAAAACACCAGAGAATTGATAAAAAAGACTAGAGCCAGCTCACCTGCTTTTACTCTGTAATTTGACTGTTCAATGTTTATTTTGCCCACAAAATGTAAGGAACAGTTACCCTATATTAAAACATGGGTTGACCTTAATGAGGGACAGATGTAAATGAATCACTAATTACATTAAATAAGTAATGTTCAGAAATGACTGTCAAAGTAACCAAATAACTAGTGCTTTACATGCACACTAATCATTTCCTATTAATCTGATAATGGCAGTAGGCTGAGTTTGGCATTAGTCATGTAAACACCTTACTCTGCTTACTCACCTTACTCGGTCAACTTCTTTTGACCGAGTCCAGTGAGTTCAGGAAAAACAAAGTACGCATCTTAGACAGTTTTCACATACAAACTTTATACTGCTTCAAAAAAATCACATGGTAGAACGTTTATTTTGATTGACCATTTTCAGCGTTTATCGAAGTCCCGTCAGGTAGCCTTATTTCAGATGTGTCCATGTTAACAGGTTTATTAGGGAAAATGTTCTTTCATAGCATGTCAACATTTAAACAAAACTCTTATACTAATTGACTTATACTAATTGACTTATTATGCGCTTGTAACTTTACTCAATGATGGTAAAACTTGGATAAATTATTGAATTAGATGTGTTAAAATCTTTCTAGAAGTTACACAGAGTTGACGGAGGGACTTGTCACAATTCAGGATTTTGTCACTTTAGCAAGTCTTTATTAATATTATTTAATAACAGATTTAAAATGTAATACTGGTGTACAATTTCTACTGGAAAAATATGAAAGGGACGCAAAAGGCCTTAATTTCATGAAAGGACCCATCTGTTTATGGACCCATATTTGCAAAACGTAACTATTCAATGTCTTTGTTTCACAGGGAACATCCCTAATCGTTGCTCTCTCAGTGGGAGGGGCTTATCATCTGGGGAGCCTCAACAACATCATGATGCTGACATGAAAGAGAAGAGTCTCTCCAGATCAGAACACCTCAAGAAACACCAGCAGACATGTATAGGGAAGAAACTTCACCACTGCTGCTCTGACTGTGGGAAGAGTTTTGCTAAACAGGACTTGACAATTCATGAGCAAATTCACACTCTAGAGCATGATTCTAAAACCTTAAAATCTCATCTGAGAATTCATTCAGGGGAGGGACCTTATACCTGCTTTGATTGTGGGAAATACTTAAATCAGTCAGGAGCCCAGACTAAACACAAACACACAGGAGAGAAGCCTTATAGCTGTGATCAGTGTGGGAAGAGTTTCAGTGAATCAGGATCCATGATTAATCACCAACGCATACACACAGGAGAGAAGCCTTATAGCTGTGATCATTGTGGAAAGAGCTTCAATCGTTCAGGGTCACTGAAAAAACACCAGAAAACACAAACATGTTTTCTTTCATCTTGTTTCTCTCCGGCACCGGTTCCAGATCCCTAAATAACATTTCAATAGAAAATATATTTTAAAGAGTTATCTGTCTCACATTCTCTAACAGTTTAAGTCTGATTACCATGGTAACCTGTGTAGCATAATATGGAGCTCTGGATCCCTATGTATCAATCGTCTTGGAGTGGTGTGTGTGTGTGTGTGTGTGTGTGGAGGGGAGGAGGTGTTCAGAGATGTATCTTATTTTATTAACTCATATTATCCATTAAATAATGTTTCACCAATAGTAGGTGTATATTCATGTGTGGGGGAAATGTTGTCTTTAGAGAGAGCCTTGAATTGTACATCTTGTCTCATACAATCATTGGTTCCTGTAGGTGCTGGGTAGAGATATGAGGGGGAGACAGTCAGACCTTTTGGCAAAATGCCCAGAACATGTTCTATAAATTACATGCAGGAATCAAACGTTAAGGATGAATAATGTAAGTCATGCAAATATAACTTGTCTGTTTCAGCAGTATATAAGAGAACTAACGTGACTGCCCCGAAAGAGCTCCCGACCGATGTGTACTATGGTGCAGTAAGTTTGTTGCAACCTCTCCAGCTTGCTGATAATAAAGAATGATTCATTTAGGTTTACTTTGAGTCCCTGGTGGTAATTTCCATGACATGTATTCAATACATCAATAAATGAAATCCATTATCTTATGTGAAGGAGATGTGTTGCACTGCATGAGGTAAATGGTGGTCACACCAGATACTGACTACCTTTTTAAAGTTATCTGTGACCAACAGATACATATCTGTATTCCCAGTCATGTGAAATCCATAGATTAGGGCATCAACAGCATCAATGTAACAGTATAGCTTCCTTCCCCTCGCCCCAACCTGGGCTCGAACCAGGGACCCTCTGCACACATCAACCATAGTCACTCACGAAGCATCGTTACCCATCCCGCCACAAAAGCCGCGGCCCTTGCAGAGCAAGGGGAACAACTACTTCTAGGTCTCAGAGCAAGTGACGTCACCGATTGAAACACTATTAGCGCGCACCACCGCTAACTAGCTAGCCATTTCACATCGGCCACATATAGACATCCCAGCTGGCACAACGTCACAGAAGTCTACTGGTTGAACAAATGGGAGTCTGGAGTTACTACAGATCTAAGCCAGGACCCAGAGTATGCAGGTCATGTGATGTACCATCAGTGTTATAGTCATGAGAATAATACAGGTTCAAAACAATCGACAGAGAAACACGTTACTTACAGTGCTACACATCTGTTATGATAAGTTATTTTTCCTGCTAAATTAGACTGTCAGGTGTAGTTATTCACCAGTTATAAAGTGTGTTTGTTGTGTCTCTTTATGTTTCTATGGCTGCAGGGAGGGAGACGCAGCAACGGGCTTGAGAACAGCAGGAATAGATACATAGGCCTGTTGTTTACACACATCTCTCAGCAACTGTGAACAAACTGCATCAGAGTGATTTTTTATTTTATTTAACCTTTGATTAACTAGGCAAGTCACTGATGGCCTACCAAAAGGCAAAAGGCCTCCTGCGGTGACGGGGGCTGGGATTTATATATATATATATACGACAAAACACACATCATGACAGGAGAGACAACA